>NW_027107158.1:379429-409125 GCF_000696795.3 Halyomorpha halys | reverse complement strand
AAACAAAAAGCCTGTAGTAAATAAAATAGTAGATAAGTAAAGATCTGACCAAGAACTTACGAAAATTTCCCTACTATCAATTATTAAACAAAAATTCCTTCGGTATTTGGTTTCAATTTAAATTATTTTATTTTACAAATATTTATTGATACATAATCGGACTATATTTAAGCGTTTTTCTATTTAAAAAAATGCTGATTATAGATAATTATTTTGAAAGTAATAATCCTTGAAGCTGAAGATATATCATTTAACGATTTCTTATTCTCAAATTTCAAAGTTATTAACGAAATTAAGTATTATTGGCGCGTAGTTCAAAAATTACAATTCTTTTTTATGGATAATATAGGCCAATCGATTTGTCTCTTTCTGAAGATGATAGAAATCAATATTATTGTTTCTATTTAATGATTTTTTATTCACTAAAATTTTTAAAAAACATGAGGGTTTCAGTACATTAAGTCAAAAAAGTTTTTTTTTTAAAAATAAACAATTCATATCCATTTTTAGCGTCGACTAAAACCCTCAAATCCCATTTTTCAAATAAATTGAAAATTATAAATTTTTAACCTTGGTTTATTTGGAGGATTTATTTCTTTATTCCGGTGACCATCTTCTTTCATAATTCCTCTGCATTGTATCCATTATTTACGTAAAAACAACCCTTGGAAAGCGGAATGTCTCCTTGTTTAACCGGAATTAACAAAATCTAGGTTTAATGACCTGTTGATAGTCAAATTGTCAAAAAAAAATAAGGAAAAATCACTTACATCGGACCATTATTATACAATTAGATGTTACTATTTATGTTTCTAAAGTTACCGCCTTATTATTTCATCAATTTATTAATTGATATAAAGTTTCAATAGAGTTCAATTAATGTTTATACATCCTCACATACTGCAATAGCGAAGCATAGCCGGGCTATATATAGGTGTACATATAAATGCTAATACTATTACAACGTAAATGCTAATACATAATAGTAAAAGCATACTACTGCTATAATAAAATGTACCATTACTATCAGAAAATCACAGTTAATGCTCCTTGGTTCATAAAAAATAGCCAATTGCATCGGGAATCACAAATGGAGTCAATAGAGGATTACATCAAAAAACGGCTCATGAAGTTCAACTTCCAGTTGCCGACTGTTAAAGGAGCAGTGACCTACAACATGGGAAACCCAACCTCAACCCGAAGACTGAAGCCCAGGCTGCTGCAGGACATTCTGTTATAAATTCTATATTTATTAATTCATTATTCACACTACCTCTATTTTACTTATTATTATTGTTTTGTTTTTTTTCTTCTATCGTACCTTTTCAAACTAACTTGTTTCTTTCCGATCTGGTATAAAATAAAATAAAAAAAACTATCAGAAATATTTTATCTCCTTAGATATCAATTTCCTGTTTTTCACACTCGTATACACTACAGGCTCTTTTTGCCAATTTTCAGTACTGCCCTTTCTTTAAAATATTCTATTGCACTTTACCTTCGTTATATCTTATTATAAATAAGATAACAATAAATAAATCTCTTACACTTCGTTTAACAAATATCATTAAGAAAAGGTCAAATTAACATTTTAAACAATCTAAATATGGAATAATTAGGACTTATATTCAGATTTGAATAAGAAATTATTTTAATATTTTGAAATATTTTCACAAGATAACTTTAAGGTCACTGTTGATTGAACATTATTGTTATTTTAGAAGTTAATATTTGGATATAGAGAAAAAAAAATAGAAACAATGTGAAATGTGAAAAGAATAAATATGTGATATAATGGTGTTATTTCTGAAAAATAAAAACAATAAAGAACTAATACAATTAGTATATTTCAACACTGTACATCTAGTTTATACAATCCATTCATACGATTCCCGAGACAATTCATTATTTGAGGACATTTTTATTTATAAAAATATCATTAATAAGCCTTATAACTCTCATAATGAATTCCTTAATCCTCAATTAGTTTCTCAAAATCATTTATCACTTAAAGCATTAACCCAACCCATTTACACTAATCTTGATATTTCCTCATTTATTATTTCAAAATAACCCGTTATTTCATTTTTTGTAACCAGTTTATTAATATTATTTTATATTAATTAAATTTTCATTTATATCTCCTTTATCAGTTTTTTTTAATCATTCTTTAATACAATTCATTTTTGTTCATCAAAAGTCGGTTAAATAAAATTTTTAAAACACGAATAGTACAAACTCCAACCAAGTTTAAAATTTGTATATAAAACACACATTATTCACATGGCGTAAATGCTTTAATTTCTTTAACAGGTCTAGTCATTTATTTATAACTAATGTTTAAAAAAAAATGCTATATTTTTTATTATTATTGGGCATGGTAAAATAAATTTTGACTCTTTAAAAAATTTTAATCAAAAAAACAAATAAACCTATTGAGGGAGAAAAACTATTAAGTTTTAAGTATAAAATATTAAAATTTTCTTTTCAAGTTTAAGCAATTGTTTTCAGTACATGTATTTGTGCTATAAATGGTAATGAAAATATCCTTGTTTTGTATTTTTTTAAAAGTAACTTTGTGTTCTTTTACGACTGGTTGTACATATCACCTACTGGGGCAGACTCCATGGCTAAGTTGTATTATGAACCTATAAATCTATACAATTTATACAATCTATACAATCTAACCAATCTATATAATTATATAATATATCCAAACCAAAAACAAAATAAGCCTAATAAGTGATGGAGCCTGGTTTCTTTAGCTAGCAATGAATTTATTTTTTCAATAAAATGCGTCAAAAAAGTTATGTTTAGTCTAATGTGATATCCAGTGTAAAGTGCATTGAAATATTGTTCCTGCATTCATTCAGTTGAAAGTCGACTTGATGTATCTTCTTGCTTTGTTGAAGGAAAAGATGGTCCCTTTCGTTCGTAGAAGTATCAAGGAGTTATGACTGATTTATCTGGATGACATAATAATGTTTATACCTTAAAATAACCATTGAATTAATCATTTTTTTTTTTTATTTGGATATAAATAATATATTTTTTTAAGTAAAAATATTATCATATATAGAACTACTGTTCAATACAGTACTTCTGGGTCATGGTAGGTAACTGATACAGATATTTAAATGGACTCATTCTGTTACCTCCAATCAGTCGAACCCAAGCAAATTGGGCAACATTGCGAAGGCGGGATCCCATTACAGCCTATTAGCTTTAGACAATATCCATTTGAACGACGCCTGCGCCCTATGACCCACCATTTCGAACTAGCCTACAGGTATAGCTCCATCAATCAAGGCAAGGGGTCTTGGTCACATATTTAGGCTACTTATTTGTCAGGACCAAGGTCTAGAGGTTTGGTCATATTTTCAGATTAAGGCTTCGTACGTTTATAAATCACCGTTCCACATAGCTCCACAACCAGTTTAACTTATTTCCCTATCGCTTATTTATTTTAAATGTCTGTTGGTTAAAGTAGAAAATATATTCTCTATTTGTCAAATTCTGAAACAGATAATTAACAGCAAAAACAAATAGTTACCGTAAAAATATAATTATTTTGTACGAATTACCTAAATTATATTAGGATATAATATAAACTTATATGTATATAGTACTTCAATAAATAAGAATTTTAATCGATAGATTAATATATAACTGATTTTAAATTTAATGAATAATTTCCAAAATATTTTAAAGTTTTCTGTAGGTGAAAAATATGTAAATTGTTAAAGATAAATAATCATTTTGAATGCATGTGTTTCTCTTATCAAGAAAAAAGAAGCCGAACTTATATTTAAAGTTCTCTTGGGTCGAATGATTTTAATAACTAAAAATACATAACAGATTCATATGTCGCCGAATTGGAACCATTAGTTGATATGCCTCCTGTAATAGATAGAAAATTAGATCATTCTCCGTTTCGGTGTTACTCATTTACTTCTCATAACATTCCTGATACTTACAGAATATTTGGAGAAAAAATTAGGTAATTCTGGAATGAAATTTTACTTTTCGTTTTCATTTTTCCACAATTTTATTTTCTGACTGTTAATAATAATACAAAATTATTTATTTATCCTGGGGAACGTCCGTTTAGAATAATACTACAAAAATAGTAAGTGGGCTTTAGAGGTTTAGAGTAACACATAAAAGAACCAATAATTATAACATAATAAAAAAAAACCTAATTAAGTTACTTTTAATTCTTTAAACAGAAAATAAATATTTAAGAGAGAAAAATGATTGAATTTCAGCAGAATTAATACAGCAGTTTTTTTGTTTATAAAATTTAATTGTAAATAAGAAATATCTATTTTAATTCTATTCGAACTGGGTTGAGAGGTAATGGTAGCATGAACGGAATTTGAAAGTGGAAAGAGAAGAGGAGTAGAACGATAAGATAGAAGTAGAAATGAATTTTCATAGGAAAGAGGACCCGATAAGGAAGGATAAGTCAAAAGCAGTAGTTAGGTGAGCAGTTGGTATATGCGTCAGATATTGCACCAATGAACAGAGAGGATTTGATTTTTTGTTTTGTTTTTTCCTGTTAACCTATGAGCTCGATACAAGTACGGCCATATTCTAACTATTTTCAATTATCGGTTCTAACAATAAGGACAATAGATATCCCGTACATTACAAAATATGCCAGTAATGCTAAAATAAATAAAATGAGACGGACGTTAAGTCTGACGACCATTCAATAATATTTGAACTTTATTTACATTCTCTTAAAGATATTATATCTCAAATTTATTAGTATTAATATCTCATTTTTTTTCTTTTCTTTTTTAAAAAAAGGCTTAAATTTATTCTATTTTATTATAATTTAATTAATTTTATGATTAATACAAAATATTATTAGATGTCTATAACAGTCATCTAAGATTGTACTGACACAAACATTATTTCCTTTTTACTTTCTGTTAATTATTATTACCTATTTTTTTTTCAATTTATTATTAATAGAGATATTTTGTGATGTTTTATTGTTTAAATTTCTACTTTGCTGTACTGCACTGAACTCCATTTTCAATGCCTATATTCTTGATAATTGATATTATCACCTACAGTCACAGAATAAATAAAGAATATTATTATTGCCAAAGGCTTGGAGGGACAACTAATGTCCAGTTGTAGAGGCTTGTTTATAGTATTTTTTTATATTAATGACATTGTTTTTCAAAAATTAAGGTTTTAATTGAAAAAATAAACAATCTTAGAAACCTCTAACTACTTTTTTTTCATACCACAACATCCTAGACCCATCATTCTTTTCAAAAACATTCAGTTTGTTTTTCTAATTCCTGGTTCCTAGGACCTGGAATGTATATAATGATTTTTATTGCTTCAAGCCATAGACATATATTCGGAAGAACAGAGGAGTTGATTGCATAGTTCCATGTATCTAATAAAAGACAGTAGTAAGACTAGTGTAAATTACAAATCCGCAATGCATACGACAGTAGCTAACAAAAGGCTATTACTGTCAAGATCGATTCCGTAGTGCTCAGGTGGCAGACTATATCTGTAACTTCTGAGCCGGCTGGACCTAACAGCACTTCCTTTTACTGCAGAATAATTTCATCAGAAGCTAACGGCACTAGGGATGGTGGAAGACAAAGACAAAGCATTGCGTACACCAAGCTGGAATCCTGTTTCCATTAGGCTATTCCATTCTGGGTTTTAGCTGTTCTCCACTGTCATGAATCACGGTCTCCAATGACCTTCATAAAATAATAAATGAATCTATTGAAGTGTGGTAAAATGAATTCACTTGAATCGATGAGTGTGCGGGAAGTAATCTTACTCCAAAGCCGTGCGCGGCTTTCCTGAGAAGTAAGGCAACCGAGATTTACAAGTAGCAATAGCAATTAAAACAATAATCTTCTAATGCACGCCCAGCAATAACCTATAAAGAAAATCGTAATAAATCATAATCAGATTCCCGACAAATTAAAACTGGAAAAAAACATGTTCTAAAATGCATTATCAAAATATTTAATCAAGAATATTACAGAATCCTACCCTCCCCCCCCCCCCAGCGGCTCCTGGGCCAATATTGTAACCCCCGTCTTCAGCGGACCCAGCCCAACCCCTTATAATGCCATAAGGGCACCAGTAACATGTTTATATACTTAGGTATATATTAATATTGTTATATATATATTTACAATAAAGGAGGCAAGAAAAAAAAATTAATTTTTAAAAACAAAACATTTTTCACTGAAACGATTTCGATAATATATAACCGCAAAAATACATTTTCTATTCACCTATAGAAGCGATAACTAATATGATTATATGGTTAAAGTGACTCTTAATAAGAATTTTAGGCTAAAAATCATTTCAAAATTGTATATAACTCAAAATCATAAAAGGAATATCACTGAAACAATAAAGTTCAGGAGGCTCCATGAAGGATTGCATTTGTCAAAAATAAAAAAAAATTAACTAAAAGGTGTGATCAATTAAATTTAATGAGAGAAAAATATAACAACTTGGACCTTAGAAGTACTTCAGGAAGGAGGCAAAAATAAAAAAATTAATGAACTTTAGTATTAGGTTTGGTTTAAGTTCAACAAAAGAAAAAGGTGTTAGTCTATAAGTTATTGACTATAAAATCAAGAAGATAAAGAGGCAATAATAAAAAAAACAAAATATATTAAGTCAACGAATCTGACCGTTGGAGGAGTTATGAAAATAAGTTTTATTTAAAAATAAAGAAGAAGCATTGTTGTTTTTGCTGATAACGTACCCGTACTGAGCAATCTTAATATTAAAAGTACAGTTCCTAACACAAACTGGAAAAGCGGGAGTGCAGGAGGGATCGGGAAAAATACTTAGGTGGTAATATGATTGTTACCCTACTAATGCTCCAAATACGAAATGAAAAGTAATATAATAGTATTTAACTTCATATAAACATACAGTTATATAAAGGTACCAAATGGCTAGTAAGGGGAACTTGTTACAAGCAATAGACGTCAGTCGAACAAGTGGGAATCAAACCCCCACTAATTCGAGATGCGCAAGTGAATTGGTCATTGAATTAGAGAGTCGACTATACAGCGATGTTTCGACATAATAAATAGATTTATATGTGTTCCAACTATTATTAATCAAATATAAATATTAATATTCGTAATAAATGTTGTTCAAAGTACCTTGAACATTAAAACAGGCTCGAGATCTTTATTCATCAGCAGTGGCCGAACGGTACTGGATATGTGTTATTGTCATGCTTCAGATCTGACACCACAGGTTTTTTTCCTTTAGGGTGACACTAATCTAAAAGTCTATGGAAGCTACGTCAATGACTTTAATTCTTTGCAAAGAAAGTTAATTGAAAATTGGGAAACAAAAATAACACATATTAGTATTTCGTTCGATACCAGCACGCCATATTAGTATACAGAAATTTATGAAGGTTAAATAAATTTAAATATAAATTTTTTTTTTTAATTTTATTTTTAGACAATCTAATTAATCATTAAAAAAAGCATATGAAATGTTTTGGAAGGTGCATAGTTTTCCAGTAACTCGTATTCAAAAAATAAAACATAAGTGGTAGTATCTTTACTCATACTGGTCCGATTTAGATAATTTTTTATGATGCACAGGGAGGCACAACAATTAAAAAATGAACGTAAAATTTAGGTTCATCCGTGGCACACATATACAGATTAATGGTTTCAAAATCGCTTTTTGGATCTGAGGAGCTTTGAAACTTAAAAAACCATTAAAATCGGATGTCAAAAATTTCAACCGATCACAATGTCTCGGTAGGTGTTATAAGGAAAGAAATAACAGAAACTTTTTTTCTTTAAAGTAACCATTTACACCGAATCATTATGATTCAGTATGAGGCGACAATGCGAAAGGAAACCAGTGCCAGCAGTTCTCACCTTCATACAGAGATCGAAAGCTTTCAGTGTTATATAGAATTCGTTTATGATACATTCAATGGCTGCCCAGGATAAAATAGCTAACTAATTGCCGAGATAAGGTTGGATGAAGCACTCAGCTTGACAGGCAGGATATCCTTGCTGATCGCGGCGAGGTGAGCCGAAAACCAATTGGCCTGGCCTTGTCATACAGTCTCGAGCAACTTTGAAAAATGATCTACGGTTGATCAAGAGCGAGGCGTTCGGACAGCCAAGCCTCGTGTTCCTCAACACGTTTCAAACCGTCTCACGCTGTCGTGGAGCGATCAAGTCAGCTGTGATTGCAACCAATGCACTGTCATCTCAAGTTATTCTCAATCTTGTCAGCGCTGTGTTTCGAATTCAAACAAGAAATTATGGCGTTCATAAGCCAATCTTTAGACGCAAACCTTTAAATTACATGGTTCTTGATATACTGTTTAAATGTTAAGCAAGATGACAATTCATGAATTGGTAATTCTGTTATATTGGACACAACTCTTTATCACTTGATTGATTCCGTATCATCGCTAATTTTTAATAATGAATAACTTATTAATATAGAATAACAAATCAATCTTCTACATTACCTAGAATTTTATCAACGCAAGCAACACGGAATCCTCATACAAGATTAAAAGGAAAAGAAACTTCTCAACGATTCCATCTACTTTAATATTTACAAGGCGTAGGCTCGGAATTTTCAATTACGAGCTAAAATATTAGTAAGCACTTAGCTATGATCAGACCTAATTACATTTGATGTTACAAGCTACAGCATTTTTTGCAATCAAACGTCTAAAGGTTTGATATGTAATGTATAGTTGAGTAATTTTTTTTTTTAAATCAAAATACTTTTCACTGAATTTTGAAAATATATTACCGAAAAATATATTAAAGTAGTAATTAAAATAATTTTATGCTGTAACTTTTTATAACCATTTTATGCAGAAAGTCATTTAAAATAATATCGAAAGGTCTAAACGAATTAATTGATTATACATTTAAGTAAAAAAAATTTATTCGGAGGAGATAATCATGGCTGCGGTCAAGAAAGAAGAAAAAAAAGTTATAAACTATTTATTTATTTTCTGCCGACGTTTCGACCTAAGTTTTAGGTCCTCATTAGAGCTACAATAAAAAGATACGAAGAAGGTAGAGTCACTGAAAGGGCAAAAGAGTAACATAAAAAGGTGAAAGTATATAAACAATCAAAAAACTTAGATAAAATAATAATCTCAATGGAGCGATCCCTCCCCGTTCTTGTACCCCCGGCCAGCGACCCCTGACCCAATATCCGGGCCCCAGCGGACTCCCTATAATGCCATGTGGCAAAGGAAGGAACAAATTGCATGTATATATATTTAGATTTGGGTGTTAGTTTTTAGTCGTGTACATATTGTAAATAAAATATTTAGGACGTAGAAAAAAAATAAATAGGATAAAGATAAATACAAAATAGTTAGTAACTAACATAAGAAAGTGAACAAATGCATCATAATATTATGACAACAGCGGTTCCTAAAGTGGGAGTTCCCCAATCGTATGCCAGTGGTACAAGCGAATTTCAATATTACAAAAAAAAAAATTTATATAAAGTATTCTAGCACATTTTTCCCTCTTTTCCTTCAGCCACTTCAAGGATAAATGTGCCGACATTTTTTTTTTTACTTAGCCCTATAAAATTTCCGTGAATCGTTTTTAGCTCAAGAAGAGTGCTGCGAAATATTTTAGCTCCAGAGCTTTGCTAATACAGAAAAAGTTTGGGACCACTGATATCTTAATTGAAAACATCTATTAATTTAATTAAATGAGGACTTAGTAACTGATGTTAAATTATAATCATAACAGGTATACTATTATTACAGATTAAATAAAAATGTATAAATGGTAATATAAATAATAGATAATGTAAGGAGAATTAATAAGAAATAGAGTAAATGAAAAATAATTGTATTTACTCTATTTCGAATTACTCCCCTTATATTACTATTTTTATGATATTATATGATTATTTTCTAATAGGTTTATACTCAATATTGGTCTTTATATTCTTTTTGTATTGCAAAATCATGTTTTATAAACCTTTATCAATCTCATCTCAATATTTTACACTTCC
This sequence comes from Halyomorpha halys, assembly GCF_000696795.3. Lineage (NCBI taxonomy): Eukaryota > Metazoa > Arthropoda > Insecta > Hemiptera > Pentatomidae > Halyomorpha > Halyomorpha halys. The sequence continues at coordinate 399,066 of NW_027107158.1, read as the reverse complement.
CATTAGCTTCCTTCTATATTACATTTTTATGTAATCGGTAATAATAATTTACCTGTTACGCTCGCTATTTAATATCAGTTATGTCTCCACATTTAATTAAATTAATGGATCTATTCAATTCAATTAATATTTAATATCAACGTATTAGAAAATAATCAAACAATATCATTAAAATAGTAATATAAGGGGGAATAATTAGAAATAGAGTAAATATAGGTATTTTTCATTTACTCTATTTCTTTATACATTGTAAGACAAACCAGTTTTATACCATCAATAAATAATAATCTTAATTATTTTAATCCAAAAAAAATGTATGTTCAATCATGTACCAACATAGCCACCCCAAAGTACAGTAATCTCATTACTAGGACTGACAAGAGATTATGTGATGTACTAATCTCCTAAGGAACTAGAGAGCATATCAAGACACAGCAGTTTTCACCCGACAATAATTGATGGCTCAATGCTAACACTCATAGCAATAGCAACTTTCACATGCACAGTAAATGACCCGATCTCATTCCCCGATGATTGCTGAGGACATTCGTAATGTCCCTTCTCTATAGGTACTGCACAAGTTAAATGGTGGCTATTCGTTATTGATGAATAAGGAAACTGGGGTCTGTAACCGGTAAGGCACAGCTATAGAAGCTGTTCGTGTGAGGTATCTGCAAGTCCTTAAAGATGTCCAAGGAAGATATTATAAACAATGAGGAAGAGATTTTCCATTCAATTTAAAGTAATTGAGCACGATTTTGTGAAACACAATCAGTCTTCAGTTTTGCAATAATATTTTTTTTTTTCATCAACTGAAGAATAACTTTATTTTTTAAAATATAAAAATTAATTTAGCATTAAGCAGTAATAGCTAACTTAAAGAGTTTATAATTTGATTTCTTTTTAACAAAATATGTAATTAAATAAAATTTTAACAATATCATTGGTGAAATTATATTTTTACTATACCCACAAGAAAATTCAAATTTTTTTGGGAAATAAGATAACTGTGAAACTTAAAGTCAGATTCTAAATAGTGGCTAAATAAACATAAATATAATAAATGCAAACAACAACTAAAGCACAGCAACGCTTAAATTTAAATTCAATAATTTATTTAATTCTACAGTATATAAATTAAATTATAAAAATATTTTATCAAAAAAAGCTGTTTGGTCTTAGGTTATATTTCGTCCTGCTAAAGGCCTAATGTCTCAGTTTTCCTTCCCTATCGTTTCAGTTCCGTACCATATTCTTTTTATCTGCAATAAAAAGTATTTATATATGAATTCAACCTATATCCATACGGGTCATTGGTGGATCAAATGGCAATCACTACATTCTGTAGAGTGATTGCCATTTAGTAGCTTCAAAAAAATTATTGTTAATAGTTCTTATTTATCTCCGTTTATAAGTATTGAGTTCTGAAAAGATTTCCAGTTTTCCATTGTGTACTTCTAGTGTAACTTTTTAGGAAGATTTTGTATGGCTGGCTGTCCCTGAATCTTGATAATAATCGGGAAATGATCACTAACATATAAGTGGTTCTTGGTTTCCTAGGTGCATCTGGGTCTGACATGGACTGGATCTGACATCTGTGATGCTGAGATTAATAACAGAGAAACTATTACTTCCTGAGCCAAAGTGGGTAAATGAACCAGTATTGAGAAGAGCAGCCATGTTATTATCCTCTAAAAATTTAAAAATCTTTTTTCCTCGATGTCCCAAATCTGGTAAAAGGGAACCCCAAATTGAGCTATTAGCGTTAAAGTCACATAGAAGGAGATAAGGCCTCATAAGGTTGACAATATGCTCGATATCTTCCTTTGAAAAAAAATATAACTGCCTGGCGGTTAAAGGTTCCGCTCCGTAAATTATTTTGGCAACAGATTCTGAGTTGGTTTCTAAAATTAGCTCTTCGGAAAATATGTCAGCCCTCACAAGAGTTAAAACGCCTCCCCAAGATCTGCCAGGATCTTGTCTATCCCTTCTATAGATTCGGTATTGTTCTAAATTAAAGATTTGACTTTCAATTCAAATGCGTTTCTTGCAGGCAACAACACAGTGTGTTTTTTTCACTCATCAATTTCTGAATGTAATCTAAATGACGAAATAAACCATTGCAGTTCTACTCTATGATTCGCTTGATCTACAACTAAATAGAAATTTCTATTCTCTGCCCTGAGGATCTACACGAAAAAAAGTTGATTTGTCCGAGTCTCAGAATAAATCTGCGTTTGAACAAGGAACTGAACCGTTTAGCTCTTTTGTGATCTTTGAGATCCTTACTTTCAACCCTTTGTTAGGTACCTTGCTGACATTGTTTTCAGTCCGGTGATATTTCTTTTAAATTGTATGGCAAGTTAGCTGATATTAGAGATTTTTTCATACTCAGCCATATTCAGAAATATGGATAATTTAGAAAAACCCAATGGATATGTTTTGTCCTTTGTGAATAAGATACGGATTGGTTCCAACATTTATTTTATTGCTTGCTTGGTAGTGCCAATTACATTTTTCGATCTTTTAAGACTTTTAAGTAAGTTTTCCCGTTTGTTAGCCTCTTATTTATTGTTATTTAATATACTTAACTCTATTGAGGTTGTACGTGGTGGAATATCAGTTGGTGCAGTTGGCATTTGTTCTTTAGTTTCTTTTGATAAGTTACTGTTGTTATCAATTATTTTTCGGCAATCCGCTGCAAAGTCTGATTCAGTGCAACGTTTAGGAGCGTGTTGAGCTAGCGGATCAAGTGGATCAGGCTTCGATGGTTCCTTTGTGATCGTTTTTAAAATATTGTTGCTACTATTTGTTTTTAAATAACTATTTTGGTTGTCTTCAGTGTTATTAGAAAATTGTATTTGTTGGACAAATAAACTTTTTTGAAGTTTTGGACTATTTTCTACACGTCCGAAAATCCGATCATGTAGTGTATTTGTGTTACTGAGAATGGCTTTATTGACTACTCCAAGGACATCAGATTCAAGACAATTTACAACAAAATGTCCGGGTTTTCTGCATAGATAGCAAATCAAAACATCTTCAGAAAAGAAGATACGGAAAGTAAGACCTTCATTTGAAACATCGATTGACTTCAGAAAGTGTACTATATCTTGGATTATAGGATTAATAACTTTATTGCATCATTTATCGATTATTGATTATTGATATATTTATTCCACTGCATTATTTGGTATCCTGGTTAATTAATAATAGTCTTATGTTTTATGGGTGCGGTAAAAAAAAACTCAAATAGTAAATAATTATACTATTTTATTGAGCCAACCTTGGCTTATATAGTATAATTAATTAATTATAATTAGTATAATAAAATAGTATAATTATTTACTATTTGAGTTTTTTTTAACGTACCCGGACCATATTCCCTTCATCTATACACACGGTCAATCAATAATCTTCCAGCACCATCTTTTTGTTTGGTCTTTTTTGCGGTAATTTTATTATTGTCAAAAGTGATGTTTATATCAAATATCTCATAATCTTATCTCAAAACAATATAGTAGTGAATTTAACACGTATGATTACGTATGATATAATTTTAACAACACTATGAATTCGTTCTGTTATCATCAAGAAATTATTTTTATGTATATTTGTTGACTATTATTTGTTCTTAGTCCAAACTTCAATTAGTCTACTTTCTGGGTAAAATATAATTTAATTAGATCATGTATCCTGTAATCGTTAAATTTATTTGCAGCTAATTTATTTTAGTACACTTATCAATCTGTCTAATTTGTCTCAATTACTTCACGGGTTAATTGATTTTAATAGCTATCTCAATTCCAGGGCTTATTTTTACCCTGCGATCTTGCAGAAGATCAAATGGTATTCCTCCACATTACAGGTACAAGGCTAGAGATATACTGTCTTATATGGTTTGGTAGTCCGCAAGAGAGCCTTCTTCTGATTAGAATCCAACCTATTCTTCGGTCGCTTAGCATTGTCCAAGTTCCAAGAGGGGGATGAGTACCTCAATATATCCAAAACCATTTTTTGGAAGATGATCACGGTCACTATTGCCCCACAATGCGCCACCAACAAGACTGAATTCATTCAGGACGACAGACACTATGCCTGCAAATCTAACGTAATATTACTTATTAAAATCCCTTTAAAATCTTTCCCCAAAGTAGGATGGCTCGTAACAAAGACTGCTCGTCTCACCTTGAATTCCCAAGATGGTGGAATGCGCCCTTGCTTATTTATGAAGATTAGCTACCCATAAAAATATCCCTTTAAAAAAAAAATACTATTTAATAAACACAGTGATCACGATACACCATGCCTATGTAGAAAGCTACCAAAAATATTCACTATACAGCGTGTTTTACTAGGTTGGACAAGATGGACGGGCGTTAACGGCCTGTCAAAGAAAAGCACGGACCTAAAACTAAAACTCACTCATCCGTTGGATAAGTCTTTTGAACCGATTTTCCGCCTCAATAAAATGCCATTCATATCAAAATGGAGCGCTTTGATCGCTCAATCATGGCCATTACCTTTTTCAATGTCATGAAGGTCGCTATTTGAAGGCTATCGTAGTTTCATCTAGGACTTAATAGGTACGTTTCTAAGAAGTTCACTATTTTTATTTGTAATCACGTTACGAAAAGAAAATAATGAGAAATATAATAACATATTTTGTGAAAGACACAGTTAGTTTAGAGGAAAAGGCTTTTGAAGTTAGATTTTTGTAATTTGAAATGTAGAGAATGAATAATTTTGTTTGTTTTTAAAATACTAAAAAAAAAATTATTAAGCAAAAAATGTCCTTTGTAACTAATCTCTTTATTCTTTGCATTTTTTCTGATTAATTACGCATAATTATTTTGATTACACGTAATTATTGATATTTTGTTTTTAAAACTCTTGTTACTTTTCACTAGATAATTAAGTGGCATAATTATGTTACTTTTGAATACCCCAGGGGAAAAAGGAGGTAACTACGTGTTTTATTTTTTAAAAAAAGGTGGTGTCCCATATTAAGGCATGTCATAACTCTCCTCCTCCTATATCCTGACAACTTCACAATAATAATTCAAAAATAGTATAGGCGCTTATTTAAAATTTTCGATTTGTAAAATTTGAGATATACTTACATAAGGAAAACGGTCAACAAATATTATCTATACTATAAAATGTATGTTAGTACTAACCATGTACGTCCTCCTTGCTAATCATTATAGTGCAAAATGTCATAACTTGTTTCAACCATTCAGGAAATTTAAATTATTTCATAACCTATTACTTTCCATTCCTACAATATAATTAGTAAAAATAGTACAATAATTATTAGTCCAGATAACTTGGGACCGGAATAGGATCTCATTGGAATGTTTTGGAGAAGTTCAGAAAATTCGCTCCATCATATTTTTTGGGATGTTGACTACAAATTTAAACGTTATGACCAATTATCTGCAGAAATAAAAAAAAAATTTAATCTAATAATATGGAAACAGTGCATTTTCCAACAGCATTCACTTCTATTAAATTAAGCAAAAGTAAATGTTATATATACTAATTATTTTTTCGTTTGCACCGTTTAAAAGCAACCGCTTATAGTTTAATGGGGTTTAGTTAAACGGTAAAGATTGGTGGTAGGTTCTAGATGTGTTTTTTTTTTTTAATTTACTATTTAATTTTTTAGGATACTAATTAAGAATTTCAATTTCTTATAGTTGAATTCAGATTTTTTAAGGTATAAAAAAAAGGCTAAATTAATAAAAAATTTTGCAAACAGCTTGAAAATGATGAATCCATGTAACATTTTAATCCACATTAATAAAGAGAAAATTATCTACAAATTTCTAATGATATTTTTACTTTTCCGCTTAATTGTGAATTGAGAGAGTGCAGAAAGATAGGAAAGTAGACCGGATGGAGTCAAAAAGGTACACATAATCGAACAAAACCAGCTTACACCTACGTTTCGCCCCACTTTGTAGAGCTCCATCTGGGCTAAAAATCAAGATACAAAAACTAAACTACAACATTTAAAACAGTGAATTGCACTTAAATATCGAACTAATCGAAAATAAAAGAAAACATTTTGATTTCTATATAACATTTTATATGGGGTCTGATATAAAGTAAAACAATTATTTATTGTTGGACCATGAACGCAGCTCGTTTTGTACCTATTATTCCCCAACATACATTGATCATTATTTTAATAAACTTATCAATGTACCTACAATAAATCTTTTACTTATTTAGACTCAGCAACAATATAGTAATCAAATTGGAACATTTAAAAATAGAAATTCAAATTAAAACTTATCAGAAGCTCGATACGTCGACAAAGCCATTTATAGTAACAATGAAGCTACCAAAACTTTCCTGATATAACGTATTACGTAAGGATTGGACATTTTTTTTTAAATTACAGCCTTGAAGTATTTATATTTGATCCGGGGTTAGAACAGAGGGATAAAGAGAGACAGCTTCAAAAGGTATTATACGTCATTGAGGATCAATAGGTGTATAGATAGCGATATCAGTGACTGTCGAAGCCATCCCCGACCTGTTATTTTTATTCCGAGGGGTCGTGGGAGCAATGAAAGTAAAAATTAGATTTCCTTTCTGTTCACGAGAAAGAGGAAAACTATCAAGATTGAATTATACAGCAAAAGTAACTTTTATAAAACACGATATAATGGATTTTAAGAGTGTCATGATTTATTAATCACAACATTGAGGGTATAAATAATTAATTTATATAACTAAATAATATTGAATGAGTGCAAGGGTAAGTGCATCAGTAGTAACCAATGAACCATTTGTGGAACCTAATATTTTAGACTTAATAGACTTTTAAAAAAATAAAGAATTTTATAACTGGCGCCCAAAAGTGTGTCTTTTTCTAAGCAATTAAATGTCCCATACTTTTTTTTTATTTGTATGCCAACATTCGGAGCAACTTCATAAAATGATTAGTATCTAGATTTTGCTATGTATCAATAATAGTTTTTCAAAATATTTTAACATTTTTTTGTGATATAAATATAAATATAGATTTAGGGGTTTGGTAGATAAAAAATATAAATTTATTAATTTACTTTAATTTATCACTGTAAATAGGATAATTAACCGTCAGTTGAGATGTTCACTTCTGATTAGATATTTGTATGTATTCCTGATACTAGATACTACAGTAAACTTAAATCTTTTTCTGTCTTAAGTTAAATTAACCAAAAAAGTGACAAAAAGAATACCACAAATTTAATTAGTGCCATACTAGAGCCGGACCCAGTAGTAAACAGGAATGCGCAAAATTATAAAAGATTGCACAGAACTACTTTTTACCTGATCAGCATATGCCTCCTAGGAATTAATAAAAACAATAAGTAATATTTCTATTTTGTTCAATTGTTCAATAAAATAGTAGTAGCATTGCAGATAGGTTGGTATCCATGAAATCCGGTCAGTAGTTTAGTTTTGTATAAACTAAATAAGTTCAGTTTTGTCGAATCTAATTAAACATATAGCAGTGCTTCTGTAAAGCCGTAAGTGATAAAAAATATTAAAATTGTGAATATTGAAACGAACAATCGATTATGATTATGGATAATCCTTACTTTTCATTTTAAATAATTATTCATTTTGTCTGAGCTTTTTTTCACTATTTTGATGGAGCATAAAAGAAAAACTTCTCAAATCTCCTTCTCAGTTATTTTAGAATGAAAATTCAATTTGCTCAATATTGCCAATTGTGATCTATGAAGGAAAAATGAAAAAAACTATGAGGAATCGAAATTATTCAAGACAATGATGGGTATACGATCAAAAGCAAATTTAATTTTAATATAAGTTTACATTATGTTAAAATTTTCAGGAATTCAAAACTTTCCACCGAGATCCCTGCTGGGTCCTTCACTAAACTTCAAGTGGTTTTTTTTTTTTTCTTTTTCGAAGACCTCCTTTATTATTAAAGTTATTCAATACATACATTCAAATGAATAATACAAATGAGAAATGTATACTACCATACTAGTGCCTTGGATTGTCTTGAAAATATTTTTTGTTTGATATAATAAAATTAGTAGAAGTGTAAGGTTAAAAAAATTAAATAATCGATTGAGGTTTTTTTAATTTTTACGATAAAAACTGGGGGCCAGAAAGTTGAAATTCATGATCAGTACCGCAGAAAACAAAATTAGCCAATTTTCAGAACTTTTACAAGCGTTCGACAAAAATTCCTAGGAATGATATTAGATTCCTCTAGACAATGAACCCAAAAATTTCCGAGATGATGGTAAAATGAACTTTAGAAAACCATTCAATACTGAATTAATGCCCCGTTATTAATTTAAAGATCTCGTTTCATAATGATAATAATCGTATGTTATACTAACAATTAAAAAAAATCTAATTCGGAGTAACACAACTTTCACTTACCACACCTACATACGTCCGTCGTCGAAAGTTTCGTGCAGATTGGTGGGCTTCTGTTAAAGTTATTGCAATTTTTGTGATTTTCAAAAAAAGAAAATATTAAAGACCAAGAAAGGCGAAAATTATAAACAAAAATTATTTATTTTTCTGAAGCTATAAAAATTTACATATTCCAACAATGAGAAGTGTGAAAAATTCCTGCATTGGAACTGGCTACTTTTTAATATTTTCCATATCCAATTAATTAAACTAAACTTCTTTTTACCCCAGTATTCAATTATATAGCAAATGCTTACAAAAATTATTTGGATCTGTTTTTTATTTTGTTAGAATTTTTTACTATGTTCCTGAAAAACATTCATTGTCATGAAAATAAAGAAAATGTTTAACTAACAAGAGAAACATTTATGACTTCCCAGAATCCGAAATTATACGACAGCCTCGAAATTCAGAAAGTGACGTTCGCCAGCACTTCTCGCTCTTATTCCTTTCACAAGATCCTGCTAGAAAGAAAAAATAGCAGGCGAGTGCATTAAATTGCAATTGTAATGATTTGGTATATATATAATGTTAATAATTTATTTATTGTTATTTACAACTGTATACATGAAGTAAATTTGCTGTAAGTGATATAATATGATATCAGGGGCATAGCGCAACCCCACTCTCACTACAAAAGTGAAGCTGAAATTAGGGATTGACCATGCTCATTGGGTTTAGATTTACGTTGGATTATTAGATAAAACCGCGAGTGTATTCTAAACGGAATCAGAAGGCAGCCAGTGATTGGCTCCTACCCCTCTCTCACGCCTCTGGGTCCATCATAAGGCCCACCTTGTTGGCTTCACTTTTCTTGCTAGCTTACTTATTATAATCTTTCCTCCAAGCAGCAGCATATAATGGTCAGTCATCAAGAACAGATACGGAAAATCACAAAAACGAACTACGCAACTTCGTAATTTAATAAAATTTGATTCAAAAAATATTGCTTAAACAAATGAAAAATTACTGAAGAACAACTTTATTTTTTATTTTTATGAAGAAGGGTGGAAAACTCGCTTCCTGCCATTATTGGGGGACGGCGTCTTTCTGTGGTGCAAAGTAGCAGTAAGGAGAGAGGAGTGAGCGGATCGAAAGTTGCATGCCAGTACTGGAACATGGATGAACAAGATGGAATGGCCACCAGCGAGGTCTTATCTACACGAACCACAGTCCATTAGAGTCCACGCAAAACTAAACGTCTCTTCGGCTAACCCTCTTCGCCATATCTTACTATCCCTCATTAAAATAGTTACCGTTCCTGACAATATGAGCTCAGTGATTCAGATTCGAACTCGATCACTGAAACATGGCCTGTTGATAGTGATAAGTTGTTAATGGAATACCGGATAGAGGATAAGGCATATCTAGCCGGTGGCGACGTCAATCAGTTGTCAATGACTTTAAGGCAATATAATCTCCTCCATAATAAAGCTTATCATTTCAAAACTAAAAATAAATATTTATACTTGCCCATCAAAAAAAATTTTAATTATATTCATAAATATCTCTTTAAAAACATGAGAAGAATCACAATGAACCAATAAACGGAATTGAGTTATCAATAACGATAGTCTATTATTAATTTATTTAAACGATGAAATAATTGAAAACATTGCCAGCTACATCTATCAGGAATTATGATAAATAAAAAATTAATGTATATAAAAATGCCTTTTTTTGCATATAACTTAAAAAACACGTGTTATTCGAATGATATATAATAAAGTAAATCATCAACCATGTTAATTATAATGACATTTTTGTTTAATCGCTTCTCCGTTTTGAATCCAGCTCGAGACAAAATTAGAAGACGGAATGTAGTCCAGTCAAGGGAATTTCGGCAGAAAACATTGAGGTCATAAGCTCAAACTGTAAAATAAATAAATTGTTTTAAAACTTCACAGTTCTCTTTCAGGTATCTATTTGACTGAATCCTTCTGGATAGAGATCGGAAGCTCCTAAAACATGGCCCATTAGCAAAAAATTATATACACAAAAATGTGGGGAATTTACATCTATTTAATTTATAACAGGTTGATATTTTAAAAAAAAATTTATCATTTTTTCTATATATTTTTGAGAAAAAAAAATTGAGTTAGGACTCAAATTTTTGGTTAAAACCTCCCAAAACAAATGCAAATAATCAAAACATTCCACGTAAAGCAAAAATGTCTAGACTATATACGAGTACTAAAAATTATCATATTTGAAAAACTAACAAACTACACTATATCCAACGTACTCTTCAATGGCAAAAAAAAAAAAAAACAATATATTTCTAGAACAAATAGTTCCTTAAACAAAAACAAGCCAAAATATTTATTGCGTCGGATCATAGGTTTTTCCATACTGAATCAGATCAGAGAAATTCGAGTGGTGATAGAAAGGGAAAGAACGATTTCTTTTTCATAATGACTCTTTTGAATAATAAAATTTAAAAAACCTGTACCTCTACAACGCATTAAGGGTCGAGGGGTTGAAAGGCCTGTTTCGTAAACAACTGCTATACAAGGAGGTGATTTGTTCATGATCACGGTTAACCGCCAGGTTTTTCCTCAATTAAGGGTTAACCGCTCTAAAGGCTGGGGGTGCCACAGAAGGGCTCCTGAACCTATAGGTTTGACTCACGGCTATAGTAACAGAAAAAATAGTTTTGACTGTCGTCAAAATAGCCCTGAAGAAGCCCTGCAACGTGGGGCGAAACGTTGGCTCATTAAATTAGTATATTTCTACTATTTGAGTTTTTCTTGACCGCACCCGGACCATATTCCTTCCATCTTCACACACGGTCAATCAATAATCTTCCAAAAAATATTTATCTGTCACAACCGGATTCAAACCCAGACCTGAGAGATACTCTCAAGCCATTCTTAATATACTACCCCATTTTTGGACAATGAGAGCTCTAAATAGCAGAAATCTGTAAATTAAATTAAATCTTCAATTCTACCAGTCACCAAACTTACACCATACACTTAACCTACATTTTCACAAATTCACATGAGAAAACCTTTTTTGTAAAAAAAACATCATTGCGATGAAAATATAAGAAATATCATTAGGCATCAAGATAACCTCCTTCAGCATCACGAACTCTATCATAGAAATTGTTTTCAAATTATGTTAAACAATATGCAACAGAATAATTCTCACCACAGATGGTTTCTCTTTGATATCTATTATCTCTTACAAAAACTTAAAAAAGATTAATACGCTCCTTTAGACATTAATGCATTTCAATTCCTCACTACTTATTTTTATGAGAAGTTTAATTTTTGTAATAAAATAAATAAAAATTAATTAAATTCTATAATTTTCTAAGCATATAACAAAATTAATATGAATGTACTAAAAGTTTATAATAATAAACAAAAGATTAAATACAATAATCAAAGAGTATTCGGAATCAATTGACTTTAAAAAGCTCATAATACTTAAGATTGATTAAAATCGTATAGATTTCAAAATCTTAAAAAGAGGAACAAAATACATTTATTTTAATCTGGAAACGGCATTTATAAATCTTGTTCAAATAATTCTAGGCTAATATCTGGATAAATATGAGGTCTGAATTAACGTTCAATAACTAAGATTAAAACATGCAATATCTGAACTCGATATTTCGAATAGAGAAATATTTTATAATCCATAAAGATTTCTCCACGTAACCTCACTCCAGAGTTATGCTAATTGTACACGAGTAGAGAGTAGCTGAGGTAAATTACTTATACTCAGAGAGTTTGAGTATTTAAATTTTAATGTGCTTACAAGGAAAATTGTTTGTTTATTCTTGTTTAAAGGCGTAGACCAAAAGGTTGGTCATCAACTATGGACTATTATAATTATAAAGGTACACACACAAACACAAACCACACATTTAAAAATAATATTAAAAAAATATAAGATAAAATAAAATGAAAAATTAAAACTAAATAAATGTTATAATTTGGAAAGGTGCCAATGAGCTTTTAAAAATTTAAATACCAATGCCACTTTAGCTTCCTGATCGTTGAGAGCTACAGATAACTTTGGGGTTAGTACTATTCTGCTTACAGTTGGTAAATAGTGACGGCATTCTTCAAAAATATGTTTAATCGTGAGAGTGCACTGGCAATATTGGCAAGTTGGAGGTGGTAGATTTCTGATCAGGTGGGAATGCGTGAGGAGAGTATGGCGTATGGAGAGTATTAATGGGGTTAGAACAACGTCCTCCCTGCGGCAGCTGTGGTAGAATGTAATCTGTACTCAACAAAAATTTAAGCATGGGGAATTCAGACTAAAATCAGTTTGAATAACAGAATTTGTAATTAATACTCAAAGAATGTTGAGCAAACGTAAAGTGATCGTACAAAACATTTAGTATTTCGAGTACATTTTACTATTTCCAATACAATAATATTTTTTTCCTCAATTTAGATATTTTACATTAAAGGGAGTTAAGACTTGATTTCATTTTGTATCCCCTACTCAATTTTTTTTTCATAACTCGTATTTCTGAAATTTATTGTTTTTAGCATGAATATATATATATATATACCAATACATATTTTGATTCCGTACTGTTTACTTCTTCTATAGTGGCCTACATTTTAAGGAGTTTTTGATTAGTAATTTGTAGTGGACGGGAATTTTATAATGTTTACTCAAAATTTGTAATTAAAGTTTATAAATTTGTAATAGGATAAGAATTGATTATGAGATTACTCTATAAGTCCAATTCCATTGTACTTAAGGACTAGAATTTTTTTCAGTTTAATAACAATTTTACATTGAATGTAGGAAGATGGTCAATATGGTCAAGAAAAGTAATACTTATTAGTAATAATTTTAAAATTAAATTCTAATTGTTCAATCATATTTTACAATGATAAAAAAAAGATGGACCAGTCCGGGGGTGCGGTCAAAGAAAACTCCAATAGTCGTAAAATTATTTAAAAATGTAATAATGTAAAACTATTTATATATGCTTCCTGTTTTGTCCATTATCTTTCTTTATTCTTGATTTTACTCTTTTTCCATCTCTTTTGTGCCTGTATTTTAATATTTCTCTTTTCTCTATCTATTGTTATTTCTGTTTTCTTTAATTGTCTAAAACTTTTTGTTATTCTTATTTAATTTTGGGCTTCACTGTACATTATTTTTGAATTCTTAATTTACATTGTTCATTTACTTTTACCCCATTTAAGTGATTGTATTTTTTTAGCCCCGATGAAGCCCTGCAAACGTGGGCCGAAACGTAGCCTCATAATAAATAGTTATAGGACGATTTGAGTTTTCTTTGACCGCGCCCGGACCACTTTCCTTTTAATACTGAACACGGTCAATCATCGATCTTCCATTATCTTACAATGTCAGTAACACTTTGTCATGTAGCCCTGATAAAGCAATGTAAAGTTGGGCGAAACGTTGGTTACTAATAATAGTATTTACTATTATTGTTCCTTACTTGACCGACACCGGAACTGTCTTCCTAAAATCACAATTCTATAGTTTAAAAAATTACTTAATAATTATAAAGTTTGGTGTAATCGATTGAAAATTGTTGAGAGCGTGTATACAAAACAACACTTCAATTCAGTACTGATATACATATTACTCAAAACATAAAAACTAATCAAGTGCGGCCCAACTCTGCCCCTCTCCGATTCCACTTTAGTCCATAATCATTTTTTTTTTAATACCTTTATTCAAAATTCCTAATTATCAAAACACTTTCAATAGATAGTTGTCTTAAAAAAAACAAACAAATATTTTAGACTTAAGGTCATTGAAGCATCAATACAGGTACACTCATATAAAATATTCTAAAAATTAAAAATAAAAATGATTCTATGATTAGTTAAATATTAATTCAAGGACAACATGTTTTCTTAGGATATCATCTGTTTAAATGATTTTACTTAAACACGCTCGACCGTGAATAAGGAAAGAAGAAAGAAAAAAAAACAGTAGGAGGGGTGGGAAGAACGATGAAACATAAATACTTCTGATGGAGGAAGACGACAGTGCAAAATGGCGGTGAACTTCTCAGCATTCTACTAGATAATGGAGTCGTTCGTAAGCGGGAGAAGTTAAAATGTATAGCGTCAAGTCTGTCCGATACTGTAACCTGCTCAAACCAGTTCTTTTTAATTTTTTTTTTCACGAACAAAAAAGTAAAAATAAATTCCAACATCACACTTTCCGAGCTCAAAAGTATAATGCGCAAATTAACTAAGATGGTTTATATATGTAACAAGATGTCGAACTAGCAAAAAATTGATGCTACGAATAGACAGGTCTTAAGTAAAAAACGTTGTTTTCAAGAGTTTTAAATAATGGGTAGAAGTTCCCACAACAACAACTGGAAGCTCACATCTACTATGAAACGGATATTAGCATAAACGAAATTTGCTTATGAGGTCAAATCATCAATTTCTTCCAACATCCTATCTCACGATCCTCATTAATATTCGGAACTAAAAATCGACGATCAGTAAATATTCAATAAAATAATTAAAAGAACAATAAATTATTCAATAAACAAAATTCAGGAATATCCACTCTTATTAAATGAAGAACAAAAAAAGATCACAGTATAATCTGTTGTAAGAGTTTAGAAATTTTGTTACGGAATTATAAAAAACGATTCTAGCATTGCCTATGTCATAATAAAGCACATATAATTCGAATAATATCTAATATATCAAATTACCAACCATGTTAATTACAATGATTTCTTTTAATTTACTTTATATTTTGTTTAGATTAAGATTTATTGCGAGACTGAATAGTTCAAATGGATACTGAATTGATAAAGTCCTAGAATGCTCTAAATTGACACACAAAATAAATAACTACATACTTAGCTACAACTAAAGTAACAATTTATAATTTAAAACAATTCTTCTAATTCTTAACCATACGAATAAGAAAAAAATATGGTATAGAAGTGCACTAGGAATAATTATATTATTTAGACTTTGTGTATATTTGCCTTTAATTATTTACGAATACGCAATAGTCAATTACCTAGTGATAATATTAGGAAGCCAAACAAATTTTTCTAGTTTTATTTTTGAGTTTTTATTTCCACGACATTGTGCTCAATAGCTCTCAGATTTTGAATTACCATAAAACATGTCCTAACACGATTAAAAACTAATTAAAATAATTTTAGTGAACTATCGATCAAGACAACAATATACTTTCAGAACAACGATATGATAATTAAATTAAAGTTTCTACTGATTAGATTTACTTAATAATTTATTCTGGGCTACATTCAAAATTCCGTAAGATTAATATAATATCAACTGATATTGATCTCTAATAAATTAACTACGAAAATTGTATTTAAACTTTATTTTGAAAACATATCGATGTGCCATCAATACAGTAATTTTCATATTGTTTGACAAGGTAGATTTATTTTTTTAAAAACTTAAGATTTTTTTTTTGTTTTTACATAACTTTGTGCATAGACAAATCAAATCATTTTTAGATACATCATCTAAATTAATTTTGGAAGTCATAAAAGTTTTTCCATTAATGTCTCTAATCAGTCTAAATTTTTTGAACATATTTTGAAATATTCGACAGTCTATTATAGCTCAATATTCTACACACTAGAAAATTGATTAAAATAATTCTTGTAAGTTCTCAAATCAGACCTGAAAAGAGTAAAACCTTTTTCCACAAGAGATGTACCAAAATAAAGTCATGATATATTTGAATATAAAACATTTTGCTGCAGGACATTCATACCAGTGAGAAAGGAGTCAATGCAAGTAGAACAGCAGTAACATATTTCTATATAATTAATTCATTGTCAGAACAATTAATTGTATTAATTGTCTGTCAGAAAGGAATTATTTCCGAGGCCTTATTACAACCTATATGTGTAAAGTGAACTTTCGAAAGTATTTTATTAAGTACTTTGGCAGTAAGTTGATCAATTTTTATTTGACCTCAATTTGATTTCCTTATTAAAATATCAAGTATATAAGAAGAGAATAACTAATAGATAAGTCTCCATCTTTAAGAAAAGAGTAAGAATAATGCGAACGCAGTTAAGGGTAGAAACGATGTTGTTTTTTTGTATTTATTTTAGAACATATTTATCGTAAAAGATAAATTTTAACTCAAATCATATAGAAGTTATTAAATAATATTCCTTGAATTTTTGGAAAATTCCTTGTTAACACTTGATGAAGAAACTGATTAAGGGGGGGAAACAGTGTTTGATTGTTTGTACTAATTCCTTTTTATGTTTTTATTTCTTAAAATTGTTTCCAAAAACAAAAACGTAAAGTTTGCTAATTTCGGTTATTTATAAGAGATTGAAACTACTTTAAATGCAATATTTTAAACCAAATCCATTCTTAAATCATAAGTGTTTTTTTTTTTATCACTTATTATACATTTTTCCAAGTCCAGTTCTCAAGACCACAAGTATTTAAGATACTTAGAAGTAGAATACTTACGTAGGATAAACCTAACTTCACTTGCAACATTAATGTAGAATTAATTAATAATAGTATAGCAGTGTTAAACCTTTTAAACATTTTTTTTTAACTGTCTAAATAAAACTTATTTTTTATTGGAAAAAAATTATCAAAATAACGGGTTATTTTTTTCCCGATAAAATATCAATCTCAAAAACATAAAATAAAACTTATAAGGTGAAAAGAAAATTTAATCTAAATATTTAAAATCTTTACCAATGAAATTTTTAATGATTGGTAAACTTTTTCATTAAAAATCTAAAGGAATTTACTGTTATTGAAAAGTTATTCTTTTTTTCTTTTTAGAAAAAAGCAAAATTATATAATCGAACAATTGTTCAAAAGAATCATTTCTGTACAAGGAGTGAACCTTTAGCGGTTAAGATAAAGAAATTGAATTTCACATTTCTAGTTTATAATCACTAATAGATGTCACACTAATAGTTTCGCACAAGACAGTAAAAATAATGTATTGACAGGCCAAAATTTTGTTACTATAAAGCTTTCATCATAATTCAAAATTTCGTGGTTATTTTACATTACATTAGGTAAAGAAACGTCTAATTTAAACAGAAAATAAAGAATAATAGTTTTAAATATTTAAATAATTATAGCTATTTTTGAACCAAAATAAATTAATATTGAAATTTATTGCTAATAATAATGCAGTTCAAATGCCCCTTACCCTTTGGAGACTCAAGTATAGGCCGAAGACTGCATGACGAGGCCCGGCTAGTAGGAGACTGCAACAGTTATTAGCATAGCAGGGCGATGCATACACTATCACTTACCCCGCGACCGCCTGGTATTTAGCCCCTGGTCAACTTTGAACTTTGTAAGTTTGCCAACAGGACTTGATTAAGCCTCGTTTAGATGCTTCCTAATGAGGGTGAAGTACAAGGTTGAAGGGAATCGCGTGCTAGTTTCTCAGATCTCAGATGTCGCCAACCACAATCAGTGAAATACTTCAACCATATTTGTTGTTGTGAAGCGGATTCAAATCACGAGTGAGAGACTGGCTCCGATGGAATGCGCATTTGAAAAGATCTCCCTGCAAATAAATACCCTCTTCTATTTTGAATAGATAAAATGAGACGGTTAAAGTAAGAATGTGTAATCTGAAGATGACAGACATATCTCCGATGACGAAAGAAATTTATTTCCAATGATATCATTTTAGTAGGTATTGCTGTTTCAAGAATCAGGTTTTGAGATTATTTTAATATTTTAATATCAAGTATCATAAATTAAGAAATTATTAACTTCAGAGAAAAAATTTTGCATTTATGTATTTAAATTATATTCTATATTATAATAACCGTATCTTACTTATTTCGTTGGAATTGTGAATAATGTATAGCTCCTGTCTATTTCTAAATTGTTTCAATAGAAAATTCAGAATCAAAGCTTTGACAATGACTTTAAAACATGGAGGGGGAGCAATAAAAAATATATTAAAATGTAAATAAATAAATATTATGTGAGAGTCACTAATAATTAAATAAACAACTATTAATTAACTACTATAAAATACAATGAGACCGTAGCTGTCTGAGTTAAGGTCACTCAAATAACCCTAAGTCCGCAGCGAAGCCGGTTTGAGTCCAACCTGGGCGGGTTGTCTTTTATTTCGTTGCGATTCCACGGAATGAAAACTCTACCCTCTCCACTCTGGTTATAATAGGTTGGTTACCTACGGGATAATACTCACGAATATTTTTAACAGCCTAGTAGGGGATAAAAAAAAACTGTAACATACAATAAGTAACTTTTCATTAAATTTCATAGAACTGTTTTTTAAGACGTTTGAATTTTCTAGTTTTCGTTCATTATGTTTTAGGAATCTTCCTCAAAGGCCTTAATAAGAACTTGGTATAAACACATAAATACAAAGATTAGTAAAATGAAAATAAATATTTTTAAATATATAATAAATATTAGTTGCAAGAGTATGCATAAAAGGGCAGTCAACCATATATCACATCAAATAATTCACCCTTTCAGAACCAGAACAACACTTCCATTAAAGAAGGAATTTTAATTATTTTAGGCAATATATCTAAATTTAAAATGTTTTAGATCTTAGTGCTTTTTTCCACTGGTTTGTAGAGCTAAATTGCTGAGGCATGATTTTTTTTCAGGAATAAACCGAATTTTTTATGAAGTGGACAAAATCCATTTTGATATGAGGCTCCTCACATCTATCAAGTATCAAACATCACCGCAACTTTTCCTATGTAGGAATACTTACTATTCTCAACACAACTGGTTTACATATATAATTTTTCATGGTTTATTGGTGAGTATACTTAAAGAGAATAGTTATTGGGAGTGGCTAGTAAGTACTTTGTGAGTTATTATGAAAACGGTAAATTGTTAAAAAAATAATAATAATAAAATTGCTTTAAAACGTAGGGTTCATATGTTTTGCCACTGAAACTTTTAAAATCACGTTTATTAAAGTCATGATGCAGAAGTAAAAATTTAATGCGATTCCATAAGATTCTGAGTCCAACGATACTGGCAATTGAGTGCTGTTGAATCTTATATTCGGTATAAAAACGGTTATGAGGCTTAAGAAATTAATACATGTGATATAATTGAGCATAAACATGGTTTTGTATATATATCAGTACTTCAGTAACAGTCTAATAACAGTACTTTCTTACGAAGTACTTTTAATTTTATATA
>NW_027107158.1:367626-379379 GCF_000696795.3 Halyomorpha halys | reverse complement strand
ATAAAAACAAAAAATATGTTTATTATATGTTCTCATGGGATTCCTTTTTACACTCACAATTTTAATATAAAGCTAGGTAACAATATATTTTTATGACAGTTTGTTATATATAATTATTTTAACATATTTGCAACGTTTTGGTCCTAATTCATTCACCATTATCAAACATGATCCTCTTTATGGTAGTCTTAGTATACTACTCACAGCATTACTCATTGTAAGTATTAAAAAATAAATTCATTTTTTTCCATTGAAAACGAAATTTCAATGGCAACTGTTACATATATGTTTAAAATATTTACATAATGTAAAAATATGCATTTTTATATAGTTTTATGTTAAAAAATCGTGGTTGTTATGTGGTTTAAATAGATTTTCTCAAACATTTTGATAGATATTTATTAATCATAAAATAAAGACGAGCGTCGGAATTAGCATATGTAATGCAAATAAAATCATTTTAGCTATTACATTTTATTCAGGTGTTTTGAAAACCATAAATGAAATTATTTAAATTTAATTAATGCATACAATTTTTAAGAACGTTAAAAAATGTATTAATTACGACAAGATAGCTGATAAGAGAAATTAATAAGACATGAAGGGTAATAAAAAAGGAGATAAGGGACCACCATGAGGCAAGATGACAAAAGCAGCTGACCGCGATGGGTCGGCCTGATCTGAAGGGGCCCAGCTGATATCGATCCCCCACCAGCTGTCTGTCGGCCCTTTTGACAACTATTTCATTCATACTTTTTTAGAACCCTAAGCATAAAGTAATATTATATTTCATATAAACGCAAGTTGAGTAAATTTAATTTATAAGTTTATCAATAAATTAAATACAATCTCCCATTTTATTCAGATCAATCAATTTTCTGAATAAATTCAAACATTTATGAATTTAAATTTATAATTTTATAAATAATATTAAATGCTTGTAAAGAATATCTTATATATAAGGAATGAAAGTACCTTACTGATAGCAATCTAAGAAATCTTATCATCACACGACTACTTCCGTGCAATTTTTTTTTTATTTAACATAATAATAAAAAAAACGAATAAATTAAAAAATAGAATAAAAGTAAAACTATTCACATTGTAGAACATTGAACATTAACAAACAAAAATAAATAAGAAATTCTTAGAAATACTGTTTTATTGAATAATAATAATACAACCTACCACAGTTAAGGGCTATAAGTTAGATATAAATGATTCTAATAGTACTCACAAAATTAAGAAAATAAAATGAAATAACAATATAACAAAATACAACTAACAAAAATAAGACAAATATGAGTTGTATATTTAAAAATATAATCTTTATAAAACATGATTAAATATAACGAAACAATTTATATATAAGATAAAGAAAATGAAATTCCAGTAAAAATAAAATAAACGAATAATAAAATAAAAAAATTAAAATATAATATGTAAAAATAAAAATATAATCGACATATTAAAAACTGATATAAAAAAAAAATATATGAGATAAAGAACATTAAATTTAATAATTGATATTTAAAACAGTATGACATAAAAAATACATCAAGTGAATGTTAAATTATTGTAACAATAACATGATACAGACTTGGATAAACTAGCCATTGGTAGTATTCCAATAACATTTCGATATTAGAAAGTCATCTTCTAATAATACAAAAAAAATAAATAAAAGAAAAAAATACACATATGATATGTATAAATAAAATCATAAACATTATAATAAAAACTGATTAAATAATAACGAAAGAATTTATAAACTAGAGCCAAAAAATCAAATTCAAGCAAATATAAGAAGTAAAACAATATTTGGAAAATCTGTCTAGTTCTGGGTTTCCTCTCCCAATCATTGCGGCCACAGCCTAGAGCAGTGATTACCAACCTTTTTTAGCGGAAGAACCCTTTTGATACTAGTAGGAAAATGGCGGACCCCTTTTGGTAGGAGTAGGTAAATGTCGGAACACCTAAATTATCATTGGATACAAAACGAATATCAAATACCGTCTTTTCAGCAAAAGCTTAGAAAGGCTAGGATATCTGCATAGAACTTGTGCAAAATTGAAGAAAATCTGAGATAGAAAGGTTCAAAACCGTGTTGAGTTAATATGGAATGACTCATTTTTAAATTATTTCATGGAACCCCGGTTGAGAACCACGGCCCTAGAATGCAAATTAAAGGAAGAAATCGTGTATTTTAGTAATTTGTAATTATTTTGACTTATCACTGATACTTTGATGAGATTGAATCACACATCACATAATTCTTTTTAAAAACTGGAAGAGGAAATCACATCATTATGTAACTGATCTCAACTTAATTAATATGAACTACTAAAGTATACTGAAGAAGGCTCTTTTCCTAAAGGTTGAAAATTTATAGTGCTAAGGTTGATAATAAAACTCGCAAATAATTCGGGATTTTATGAATATCAAAACTTGGCCTTATTTAGCCGCTTGAAAGTCTTGCCCAAAACAAATTTCTACTTTTTTTAAACAAAATTTTGTTTAGTTTACTATACTGCAATTTGCAATTACTTATCTTAAATAGTTTTTCGTTATTACATACTATTTAAAAATAATAATAAAAAGCATGTTGCTTTAGAAAACACAAAATATCCATTTTATCAGTTACTATAGAGAATCAAACCATTGTCTCTAAGGCGTTTTTTGTTACTCTTGAAGTCTGCTTTAAAATCCTTAAATATAACTAAAGACTTATGAGATACCCTTTATAATAGAATTTGAGAACTAATACTACCAGTAGTATTTGTTTCCACAATAAAACAAGACTCTGTCGATATTTTTATTACTTTCAAAAGTTTATATAGAAACATTTACTTTAAAAAATACACAATACAGGCACTAAAACTGCTGAAACATCAATTATTTAAAAACAAAACAATCATGTAAAATTATACATACACTTACTTACTGCTTTAAATTTTATCATTGTAATGAACACATTTATTTAAAACTATCTGTAACTCTGTTAATGTGAATCTTATCTTAGTGATGAAAGTTTTACTTAATTTAATGGGTTAGAAACTAATTCAGAAAACATTAGTTATGCGCTTTCACCATTAATCAATTGGGATACTAGTCATCTTTACGACATAATGAAAGATGCCAATAAATTCGTAATTGGCAGCACATCAATAAAATCCATTCTATAAAATTAAATACTTGGGGTAACCGGGATTAACACATTGGTGTATTAATAAAATTTAAAAAAAAAAAGACTTAAGTAGCGGAGGAGGAAGCGCCTGAGGGTGGAAGAGTGTTCTGGATAAGTCAGGTCTTCGGAAGCTCCTAAGGCAACCATAACTTTTAAGAGATTTATAGCTCCCGGCACGGTAGTCTTTACAAATTGTTTTAGCCCATCATGGCCAGGACCTACGAAAAAAATAGCCTAATAAATTATTCACCAAAATGTCTAATTGAAAATTATACCTCACTAATGATATGTTTGCTTTCACCCATTCCACCAGCGGCAAGCGGTGGTTAAGTGGAAAATTCATAACGTTTTAATTAGGTCGTTTTCAGGAGCAGCGGTTTCTCTCCAGCATGGGGTCGTGTTCCCGTTTTCCGTGATTAGCACAGTTCGTAACGACGTTCTATAATTTATCTTAGAATATAATACTTTTTATCATATATTAATTTAAAATATAGTAGTCCGGATAACGCGAAATTTCAAATAAATTATAATTATTTGAATGAATAAAACATCTTGAAGTATTGTACAAAACATTTGTTCGACAGAGATTACAACACACTTCCTTTTCTATAGAAATATCGTCACTTTTCATTCTCTGCATAACACAATATTACCATAAAAAAAGAAAAAAAAACAGTATGCAGATAATATTCAAAATAAAAAATGGAAGTAGTAACAAAAAATTCATTTTTGAGGTTTTCAAGTAAAGACAACAAATAATTTTCAATTTTTACGTAGACTATACAAGAGATACAGTAAACGAGCTTCATATTCTTAAAACTACCTACAACGCTAAAAAAAAAATGCATAGCACATTATTTAAAGGAAAGAAAATTTTTGATGTAGAGGAGCTCCAAATTACTATTATATTAAAAAGTTTCGAAAAAGACTTAATTTTTTATTCCTCCCAACTATTGTTGGCAGCGCCATCAATTTTGACGAGCAAATATATAGTTTTCATAAGAGCAATAGACCACTGATATTATAATAAGCACTACAAAAGGCAATGATGAACTGAATTTATAGTTGAAGTACCTACGTTTGAAAAACAAAACAAAGATGGGAGTTTTAACGAAAAAAATTAATGTCTATTACAAAACTTCAATCAGAGTAAGAGGATACTGAATTATGATTAATTTTTTTTTAATATATAAACCTCACATTTGAGGATTCCATAGATTTTTTATTGAATATAAATTATGTATGTTTTAAAAATTAAATTTTATTTAAGCTACCACCCAATTTGCAAATATTTATTTTAAAATATGATAAAAACAATATTTGAAGTAAATTTACTTTATAAATGTGTCTTAAATTAAAATAATTACGTAATTATAATTAATATTACGTGTTTTGTTATTTGCATTATGTAATCAAAATTCGTATCAGTTTATTCCGAACAAAAATAAAATCTATCTGAAGAAACAACAAAAATAATAATGGATATAGCAGCTATATAAATGTAGTGATAAAATATAATAAATTCGCACGTCCTAAGGGTTCCGGAATGACAACACTCCGGTTTTTCTCTGTAAATTCAGTTTATTAACTGAAATTGTAAATATGTTCATGTTATATAAATATTTACAAAATCTGTTGTTATTTTAAACAACATTTTTTATCTAATAAAAAAATTGTCGCTGAAGTACTCGTAATTAACAGAATCTAGTTTTTATTGAATTTTAACCAGTTCATAGGGATGAATTAATATTTTGAAACAGATCCGATACATAATCTTAGTTTTACTAACCGAGTTTTGGTTGAATATTTGTAATACTATGATAGATTCAGATAGCTGGAATCCATACGCAACAAGAAACAATCTATCAATAACGAAACCAATGTTTTGTCTAGTATAAAATTTTATTCAAGTCCATTTTATCAATAAAATGATTATAATCATATATAACCACTAAAACGTTTCTGATAATTATTCGAGTAACGATTTCAAACTAACTTAAATGGAAAATCTAGAACATAATGAGAAGCTTAGATATTGACGACATATGGCTTGTAATCTTTGCCAGTAGGTCATATTGCTATGGGAAAGAAACGTTAATAACACGATAGTGCCTATTATAACTAGAATGTATTGACTTATATGTAGGTGATACACACTGCGTATTGGGAAAAGTGGTCAAGGATGAAGGATAAATATCCATAATAGGTAACGGAAAGTTCAGAAGGAAATAGCTGAATTGAGTGAGAAACAGACCTATGAGGACAAACCAGGAAATTCGGAGAACAACTATACACAAAGAAATAAAAAATATGAAATATATAAATTTGTTCTACTTTTTTTTTATACATTTTTCAAGTTTATACTTTCATAATTATTATTTTTCTATTTTCAGTAATATTACTTTGTTGTTCATGTAACATTTCATAACACATACATTAAAACAAGTTACATATGTGCTACGCCCATAGGGAGCATGAAGTATGTAAAATACATTTTTATTTTTATTTTTTTTTTATAGGGTTAAACAAATATCAAAGCCAATAAAGCCAAATGATTAATGTACTTAAATATATTTTTATTTTATTTTATTCTAGAATAAAAAAAAACTCTTAAGTATTAATTTCATAAATTAATTTAAAATAATTATATTCTATTTTTCTGTTAGACTCAATGATTCAAATCAACCCGGTTTAATGCTGCTACAGATAATTGATTGCAGATTTTAAACTAGGATTGTACCAACATTTTGATTTATCTAATGCAATCATAATAAAAAATAAGTTTAATGGATCTGTTATATTAATGCTATTACTTAATCGCATTTAATTACTAGTTAATTGTGTGTAGTACAGTATTAAATTTTTATAACATATTACTAATCAAAAGGAGATGATTGAGAGTACAATCAGGAAATTAAATACATCGTTAATATACTACTGTTTCATTATTTGCCGGATTCTTTTAAACATATCAAAATTTCCATAATAATCCAAAGCGATATAGAATGACAAAGCACGTAATACATCGAAATGAATATGCGTAGAAGAAACGCCCCAAAAAGGAGTGGATTCTGAAGAAGACCTACAACGTAGGCTGAAACGTTGACAGGCTTACTGTAATCGTTATCTGCCAGATTAAATCAGAGGTCAATAATTCCTATATAATTATATTACAATTAGTCCATAATCTATAAATATTAATTTTATTATTATGAATAAATTTAAACATTTTTATTATTTCACGGTTTTTTTTTCATTGCTCAGTGTTATCAATATTAACGTTATTTAAATAATCGAGTTTTCTTTAAAAAATCAGTATAACTATTTATGGAAAATTATTATTAAAAATTAACATGGGAACATGTAATGTAGATAGGTTAATATATTTAATATTACTGTGTAACGACTAACAGGCAAGAGAAAATTGAAAATTTTAAATAAACTTAAATAACTGAGTAAACTGTTGACAATCAATGTAAACATGAAACATGTAGAAATTAAAAACCTTCCCAGAGTGGTATTTTTTTGAAGAAAATAAATAAAATATATTAGACAAAATCGATAAATACATTTTTAAATTAAAGTGGATTTTATTATTAAAGTAGTTTGGCATCTCTTTGGTAATTTAAGAGGCAGATTTTACGGCAAGGTCGGGGGTTAACCACCGCCTTAAAGATCGATATTGATTTAGCCAAGTCCAAGGTCAACCATAAAATGAATTTTAAAAGGAAAACAAAAGGGGAATAGGATTTCTAAAACTATTTGTAGTGTCGAAGAAAAGAGAAGTTTATGTACTGCTAGAGGATGTATCGGGGAACCTGGGTCGAGGTGGACTGTATCCAGGGAACGTCAGGGAAAGTGGACGGGAGCCGGGGGTGGCTATCGACCGCCTCCGAGGTGACGTCACTACCATGACGCCGTCAGGAGTGACGTCAGCTAGCGGCAGCCCAATGGGGCGGGAGGCGAGAATGACGTCGCTCGTGACGTCGCCGGTTAGGGGGGGAGGGCAGAGACGGATTTTATATCAGCGACCGCCTAGTGGTAGGGAGCCGCCAGTCGTTCGCGAGTCAGTGACTGTCTGTGTGCTACTCTGAGAACAGGAGGAGTCCAGCTCTGGAGCCAGCCTCACCGAAAGGTACGTCCCAACAGCTACCACGGCCGTACCTCATATATCTCTCTGTGCCGTACGATATGTTCCGGTCGCGATGAGCTCTGATAGAGATATGAACGAGATAATAGCGCGAGTATGATCAACTGGGCTCAGAATCACTGCAGCAGTGACGCGAACAACAACCGAACCTCCAACCACACGGGACCAGGACTTAAAAAGAGAGGATTTGCCTTTAGTAAGTGGGAAAAACAACAAATATTACTTGCTTTTACTAACAGACTAACAATTGAGCTCTTGGGGTAGTTTGTGTATCCTAATTGTCGCTTCACTAACCCCCCGCACCCTGCGCCACCGGCATCCCCCGCCGTTTTTTTTTTCATTCAAAGTTCTAAACTGATTATATTATTTTTTTATTCTCTAATATATCACACCTAATTTTACAATTTGTGATCCTCTGCAAAACATAGTGGCATTATTTAATAATAACAATTAAAAAAAAAATACAATAAAATAATGGTACTAGGGTATTAATTGAAAAAAAAATAATCATACAATAAAATAAAAATTTACAGTGTAATAATTCTAAAGACTTTAATTTCAATCATGCAGAATTGTGTCAGATTAATAATTCTAATTCAGCAATTTCGGTACTAAAATGAAAATATACATATTTATTTATAAGAGCAAAAAACATATTTTTGGCATATACAAATTTTTTATCAGCTAGAATAATAAAAAAATATCCCATCATAGATAAATCTGTTACATGAATAAAATGATTTTAAAATTACTTTCTACCCGTAGTCAGTGATTGAAATAAATTTTATCAATTGTAAAAAAGGAACAAAACTCAAACATATAAAACTTATTAATTCAGTAAAAAATAAGTGAATTTAAACACAATAAAATTTGAAGAAGGTTAAGTATATAAAATATTGTCTAAATAATTCAAATTCAAATAATAATATACATTTGTATAAATTAATATAATAAAAATTTAAATGATTTTAAACAACAAATTCTTCAAGAACTTTGGTTGGCGAAAATCAATCTCATATACAATAATCGATTTAAATATAAAACTTATTAAAAACATATATGTAAGATCTAATAATTCATTTCGATATTAAAACCGATTAGTACAATTAATCTTTAAAATAATAAAATGTATCGGAAAAAGATATTTATCCAATGTTTAATATGATAGGATGGTATAAAGTGATAAACTGTAATTTAATAAGGGGCCGCCGTAGACGGCGTAGTGGCCGGCATGATCCGCAAGCCATTGACGGGGAGATACCGTTCCGTCGCGCCTACGCCTACGCCTACACCGGTACCTCCTCCAACGGCAACAATTCATTTTTCTTTAACATAAGGACCTTTCTCTGATCTGGGTCCTTACACCCACACTTACTAAATCCTAGATCACTTTCGCTCGAAAAAAATGAAAGGATCAAAGATAGATTTATAAATAAGTCGTGATTTCATTAATAATTACAAACATATACATATTAGAGAACCCAAAAGCTGAAAGAAAAATGTGAATCTCCGAAAAAAAAGCTATAACTTTATTATTATAAAAGTGCAGTTTGGATACCTATGCAAATGTAAGTAGATTTTTAAAATAACGCAATAAATAATCAAGCTAAATCAGTAAACTATCTTTTGAGACTAATTCATATTTTGTTTTTCAAAGAATTAATAATGATAAAAATAAATAAGTTTCAAAATATACCTACTTAAAACATAACTATCCTCTTTTAGACCACTCAGCGGTAAAGCTATTTAATAAACGTACAATTATTTTACACATAAGCACATTACTTATTTAAATAGTGTTTGTAATAATAAACCATAATGTGATAGTTCTATACTATAAAATGATTATAGACAAGCAAGAGATAAATTAAAAAAATATAAAATCAATGATTGAATAATAAATCATGGAATAAGAAAAATAATTTTTATTTATAATAGCTACATAAACAAAAAAATAACATTTTTTACAAAAGTAGATAAAAAATTAACCGTACAACTTTTTTTGAATAATATACTTACTAGGCAACCATAGTACCAACTAAAATACGATTAATATATCGAATACATTGAGTTTTTTATTTTAATAATAGACATTAAATATATTTTTAAATACATGCCAAAGTAACAGAATTAGTTATATTTATAATGTAATCCATTTATAATAATAAGAAGAAATAAGCATTAAACTAAAAATACAAATGTATAATGAGCCATGCATGTGAAATAAACTTTATTTTATATAACGACTCATTTAAATGAAGGGAAGGGGATGTAACAAAAGCTACAACCGGGGATCACACATGAATGAAACTTGGAAATTTCATGAGATAATTTCTCTTGACAACATTTATAATTGTCATTGATATATTAGCTATTACGAATGGATATATATATTATTTATTTATATAGTGATGGGTAGAAAACGGGTCATGTGGTTAGAACTCACGTGGGGCGGAGCGGTGACGTCGATCGGGGGTGGCTAGTGACGTCATTGCCGCAGTAATGACGCCGCCGTTCGATAGACCGCCCTCGACCTCCACATTACACATTCACGGCCACCCCCAACCGTCGATAGATTCACCAGTACATAAGCATAATTCAGCAAAATGTATGCATGAATGCAACTCAGTTGCAAGTACCGATCAAGTGCAAATTCATACTCGGGTAGTGGGTCAACATAACAAATAATCATGAAAAACTGAAAGCCAATATTGTCTTTTTAAAATGAAGAATCTTCCAAACTAGATAAATTGTTATAAAACATCACAAAATATTATTTCCCCTAACACTAACTAAAAGTTATTTCTATCAGTGTTTCATTATTGTTTTAACTGGAGCGATCGCATAAAAATACAAACACGCAAATACACCGTATATATTCATAAGTGTATATACAACCAATGATGCATGTATTCACCAACTAACAAATAACTATAAGCTTGCAATGACATTAATAACATTTCAAATATACTGTAAATAAAAGGTGATCTCAACCAAATAGGATATGTTGTCAAATTCAGAGTGTCTATTATATATAAAAAAAAATTCTAAAAACGCTAAGTATCCACGAATGAGATTAAAGTAGGGGTCATTTGATGTTGCAACAACTTTGGATTGAGTATATGCGTTGTTGTGAACAAGCATTAAGTTTTATTTAACTATAATTAATAACAAATAATATTCTATTTTTTAATCTAGATATAATTTTTGTGGGACGGTCATTTAAAATTTAAAAATACAAAGCTACAAAAGAATTATTTTTAAGCTTTTTTATACTTTTATAAAGAATTAATTTTAAACTTTCAACAAACACATCTTAAATTTATCTCTTAGTAACAAACATTGACTAGCTTTTTTTCTTAAAAGATTTTTATTTATATTTTTTTTTAACTTATCGTTTTATACATTGATCATCATTAAAGTTAGCATGAAATTCACATGCTGATATATACATATCAATACTAAGAATATATATACTATGTCAAAATCAAATACTAAATAAAACAATTCCTATGCAAAAATTAAAGTCTAATTAACAAAAATATGCTGTTTCTTATAAAAGTTTTACGGATTTAATGTAAAATAAATTGTTATATCAGAAAACAGACCACCTTCTTAAAATGAGAACTAAAGAGGTAAGATAATATTTTTTCATCACGGATCGTAAGAATAAATGCAATCAGACCGTTTGATGGACTTTTCATACCATCATTTCCAAACAGTAACGGAATACTTCAACTATTTTTTTCTTTTTTACACCGTTGTTTCTATTTTTATTTTGACCTTTTTTTTTACTTTTTGGGAATCCCAATGATCTGATATTCTTTATACAAATTATAGGTTCTAAAACAGGAAATTCAGAAGGTAAAAGTGGTCGGAGAATCCAACCACAGGCGAGTGGTCACTGGATCGGCATTTCCGTGAAGTTTCCACTTGAAAAAAAAATACATGAATTTAATTCAGAGATTTTAATTAAAGCAGAAAGTATATTCAGTTAATTTTCTGACAAAAATATAATAATAATTTCAGAAAGTAAAAATGTTTGTGAAATAAAATTACATATTTCAAGTGGAATACATGTACTTGCGATACTAGGCTTGTTTGTGTGTATACATATATATAGTTTTAAATTACCGCGATATGGTAAAGAAATAAAAGCCAATGGCTTAGAAAAAAATGTATTCTACTTTATTTCTCTTTGTTAATATTTTCCGAGGGAAACTTATCTATTTCCTTCTGTTGTTTTTAACCGTACAGTAGAATTATCCTAGATCAAAACCATACAAAAAATATATATTCCATTGAACATTCTATTGAATGTTAATTTTGTTGTATAACTCATAAATTCTCGAAATAGGTCGAAATCGGTTTATTTTTCCAGGGTTTATTTTTTTTATTCAATAAAAATCATTATTA
>NW_027107158.1:300777-367549 GCF_000696795.3 Halyomorpha halys | reverse complement strand
ATATTGTACACAAATATATGTAAATAAAGGAAAGAAAAAAACATAGAAAAGATTTCATTCTACATGGAATTCAATTAAAACCATTGCTATGAAAAGTATGTAATTAATTAAAAATAAATAAATAATCATCACAATCCTAATATAATTCCAAGGTACAATTTCAAACTCGCACCCGTGTACTGAGTAGTATTAAAAATTATTGTTTATTGTGTAAATATAATTTTGAGTAAATCAATAGATCTTTTATACTATTTCAAAGTTATTATCTCTGAGTAACAATACTATATGAAATCAAATGTGAGATCTATTTGATCATTTTTCTTTATTTGAATCTTTTTTTGTAGTTTGTGAAAAATTGAATTATTAGGTTTAGTTTCTAAAATAAATACTAATTCCTTTCTGTTCCCAACTTTTTTTTACACTTAAACGAATCAAATATGTAGTCAACGTAAGCTTGGAAATCGCAAAATAATAACTTTTCTGAGAATATTTTAGTTTTTAAATAATCTCTGCTTCTGTAGGGATGAAATAGAACTAAACTCAACAGTACAAAAAAATAATTGATTTAAAGGCAACAGAAATCCATTTAGAAAATCTTAAACACCTAACGCAACTATTCAGGTATGAGAAATTTTCCATTAAAAGTTAATACATCCACTTCTCAAAACTAAAGAAGTTTTAAGCAAAATAAAATTCTACAGCCCAAACGTGTTCGCCCTGTTTCAAAATTTAAATTTCCCCTGACGTACAGCAGTTACTATCATTTTTAGAAAAATAACCTAAGTTGGATCCTCCGATGATAATTATTTAACTATTATCTTTCAAATGTGGATATGTTGACTTTTGAAGCCCCATATCTCATGTCTAAATAATAATAATAAGATGGTACAGTACAGGAAAAATTACCGTACATAGCACGATGTATTGTTTAAACACCAAATTCGGAAGCAGTTAAGGGTAAAGGAAGAAAAGTAGGAATTCATGACACAAACATAAAAATACAATTTAAAAATTTGTTTTTATGAAAATACATTCCGGACTAGCGATAAATTCGCAATACATGGACGGGGATGCGACATGATTCAGTCGGAGGACGGAAAGGGAATGAGAGGAGTAGGGAGGGGTGCGCCGCCCCAGTGCACGTAGTTCCAGAGCCGGCCGGCAGAATGCTCCACTCACTAGGTCACTCGGCCGTACCGATACCGTTACCTGTAAGCGGTACTGTACTCGATTCTATTTACCCCCACCACATCCTGTATCCTGTATAAGGGGTATATGGATCGCTTCCAATTAAATAATAATACATAAAAAAAAAGCAATCCATAAGTATAGGATAATAAATTTACCGAAAATTATATACATATTTTTTAATTAATATAAATGATTAAATTATATTTTAATTATATAACTTCAAGTAAATCAGATTGTATTTATAATCGAAGTTAGCTTATAGTTTACTTAACTTTCTAATATAATAAATATATAACTTATATCTATTTTATACTGCTGAATTTATATTAATTATATTTTTCTACCGTAGGGTTTAATTCTTGTTCACTTATCATTATTATTCCTCATCACCAGAAATAATGATCAATAAAAAAATAAAATGTCCCCTTAAAAATTAATATTTCCCATTCTCAAACTTCTTAACTTCGACTAAACATTTCCTATATCACTTTGATTCATTACAATTGAAAACACGAGATATAAATTAATTCAATTATTGTTCAAAATATATATCAATAATTCAAATATTCAAAAACTATAAAATCCAAAGAAGATGGAAAACTGATCAAATATTTCTGACACTCGATTACTTAAATAGTATAGATTTACTAAAAACAATATTTTAATAATTATTATTAATTTGTACTTATTATTACTTTTCAATACTGCTCATTACGCGAATATAATTTATAAAATTGTATACAGACATTGTAGTATTGCTAATCTCGAATATAAGTAAAATAAAAAAATATTCATCATTTCATAATTTATATGTTATATAAATTATGTTGTACAATTGGAATTAGTTCACTATACGATATAACTTGTACATAACTTAATAAAAGAAAATATAAATTATTATATTGTAAAAGGTAGCATGATCATCGATGGAACCTAAGTTTTCTTGAAATAACTTAATTTCAGCGGTCTTGAATTCTTTCTTTGTATTTCTTTTTTGATTCCAAAAGATTAAAAAAATAAAATTAATAACAATATAACCAAAAAAGTAATATAGAAATAAAAGAAAACATATAATTTAAATAAATTATGTCCTATAAATTAGAAATAACTTTGAAATTAGTTAACGATACAAAATACCTTGAACATAACATAATAAAATGAAGTATAAATTATTATAAAGAGAAGCAAGATGATAGATGCTACTTCCATTTTCTGGATATCACTTAATTTTCAAGTTAAATATCCAAATTTAAAAATATTTTATTGCATTTAAGGAACCTCAACCTTAAATGCGCAAAATGATTTTTAAACAAACTGTTTGTGATAGATAAAGATTAGATTGAAGATATAGATTAGTTGAAAAGACCTGAAGAATACAGTTAAATAATAAACAAAGTTTAATCAATTGTGCGACAGTAAATGGAATGAATTGAAACTGAATTAAACTAATTTAGATAAGTTGAGTTAATATTTCATCGATATTTTTTTAAAATAGTTTTAACTTATTTATAATTTTTGTAAATCGTATCATTCATTATTTATTTTCATAAAATTCAAACTCAATCCATTTCAGAGCGTTTGAAATAGACTAATAATTATTAGTCTAAATAACACATTAATATTCAATGCTCTAAAATTTATCATCTAAGTTTGTTCAATATCATTAATTCTTGTCGGTTGTTTTTATAGTTTGTAGGGGAGGCATTGGAATTATTTTCATTTGCTATACAATTTATTTTCAATCAACTCCTTTAATATTTGCGTGATTTTTTTTAGGAAATAAGAAAATATAAAAATCATAAAACTATTATATTCTCACTTGTTTTACTATAATGTATTTTTTTTTAAAATTTAAATTGCTACCTTTACATAAAAAACAACTTTTAAAATCAGATTAAAATCAATCATTTGAAGAACTATGTTGATACGGATGTTTTTTATTGTTGGCTTTATTAATTTATGTAAAAAAATAGTAATTTACGAATAGCAAAAAAATGTCAATACTATAAGAATAATATAGTTAAGCACACCTCCAAGAAGAACAGTATTAGATTTTAGGGAAATGACCAATTACCAAAAATATCATTTATCCAAAACCACACAAACCTAATATATAGTTTTAGTAATAATTAGCATTTAGCAAATCTTAAGGAATATTAAATAATCAAAAAAGCTAGTTAGTTCATTAAAAAAATAATACGAGTGGACATATATCAGAAAGAAAGTATTTATTTTTATATATATTGCCAATGTTAGTTAGCAACAATGTAAAATTAATTTGAATAAGAGCAGGCCGACTTGAAGATGGAATGCAATCTCAAAACGTTGTAATAAATAATGATTAGAAATGCTAGGAAATCTCCACCTTAAAAAAAAAATGTCTTTGAAGTTCGATATCCTACGCTTCTGAAAATAGTTTACAGCGTTCCTAAGTTCTATGGAGTTCCTGAAGTCTTCCTTCTGTACAGAAGGAATTATTTATGAGATGCTTAAAGAGAGGAACAAGGGGCTAGAGAGAGTTCTCGTATGCTTTAGATTTCGCTATCATTTGAGTGGTAGCGGCTCCAATCAAAAGGAGCGACTCAGCTTATAGCACTTTCTAAACGGGCGGATGACTTTGTAGCGGCCGAGTGAGGCAATGATGCTTTAGATAGTCTTCGCATTAATCATTTTTATTTTCTCGTACGCCCGGAGTCCGCTACAGATTCGAGGAAGTCGAAGAAAACGGAATTAGCAGGAGGCACGGAATCTTCACGACCTCAGAGACCCCGAGAGAGAAATCTTTAACAGGTAAAGAAATAAAGGAAAAATGAACCAAGGAAACGCAACAAGGAAAATTCTACCCGCAATTATTTAGCCTCTTAAACCACAATCTGTCTATTAATAGAGCATTATGACTTTTAATATCTTAAATGAAAAATGGATATATAGGAGGAGCCAAACTAAATGGACAAAAAAAATGAAACAAATAAATAAAATTGTTTATAAATGCAATCATAAGAATAAAAAAAGCAAAAAATAATCTGGGCACATATTAAATAAATCATAATTTCATTTCACTATTTGATTTACAACTAATATATACCTTAAGTATTACAAGACAAAGTAGTAGGTATTTAAAAATATGATTATTAACTCATTGTATTTTCAAATTGAAATTGTTTTAATGTATAATCGAAAGAATCTATAATTATTATGAAAATAATAGAACTATTGTAAGTTCTTAAGAGATCAGCTTTACACATGAATTAAATTTATAGGTACTATGAAACAAAAAAAATTATCACTCTATCGTTATAAAAAAAAAGTTTATTTATAAATAAAACGTATTCAAAATATTTTAAATAACTAAATAATAATAATAGTAATAAACTAGTAACTTTAAAAATTTTAACATCATACAAAAAAAATAAAATAATTTATAGGTAATAATTCCTTCTTACCAGAGTGAGAAAGTTAAGATGTCGACTACTGAAGGAAATCATTAATATAATTTTATTAAATGAAATGTATACATATTTTCAAATATTTATAATATTAACATAACTTCAATGTAGGGTTAAATCTCATCGATTAAAAATCGTGTTAATATGTCTTCAAATATTTTTTAGCGGTGACGAAACGATGACACGACTAAATTATCGGGTACTTACTGTAACAGACCATAGATTTGTAAATGTTTTCATAGGAATTCATAGGTCAACCATAATATCGAGGACAGGAAAACAAAAATAAGGATAATTCGATACGGAACAATAACGAAGTAGATGAGATGGCCTAGACAAAGATGTGGTGAGAGTAGAGATTTCAGGTTGAGCAAGACAGATTCTCGAATGTGAGTGGACAGCCGATATCCTATGTCGAAACTGCGGATCGTGACCGGACCGATCTCGCAGCGAGGACATCGATACCGTTCCTTAGGTATCCAGCAATGCCCTTCAGTAATGTCCTATTTAAAAAGCTAAGAAAGAATATTCTCGTGTAAGCTTTAATTAGTAATTAAAAATGTATCCTGCCAACAAGTTAAGAAATATCAATATTTTTCTACTTTCGATTAGCAGCAAATGTGATAGGCTAAGTTGGTACCTTGAAGATATATTCGTAGTATTACTTGCATCAGTCTATTTTTAAAAAAAATTGAAAATACATTATTCATGCTTCTTTACCATTTATGAATTATTAAATATTGCCCCTTCTGCTAACTTGAAATAACTCGGTTGGGCTAATAAAGATCTTATTATGATTGACAGCTTGTCGTAATCAAGAAGGGAGTTGTAAATATTAATGGCGCAAAAGTGAACGGAGAATAATCTTAAATTGAACTTTTCCGATTACAGTAGAACCTCGTTCATCAGCCGTAATCAGCATCGAGACAGGCGCTGGTAAAGCGGAAAAGCCGATAATTTAAAATAGATAAAAGAATAACTCCCAATATTAATTCAACTCATATATTAGTTAGAACTTTATTGTTGCTGGTTATTTCACGGGATTAATTTGTTTACTCATGTATTTGATAAATATTAAAGTCTAATACAAAACTTATATAAATATCGTCGCTGTGATAACGCCTGTCTGAAAAAAAAATCAACAATACGGTTTTAATATTTTAAAAAATACATTGTTTTAAAAATATCCCATTTCAACCATTGTTAAAAAGCAAACTTATATATTTTTTTCATTACGTCTCCAGAATGAAGCATTACTTTTTTTTTTAAATGGAATATAATTTTTTCAGAGTTAAGAAATATCACATCTTAATTGATAATATCTTGTATTTTTATTAATACATGATGCAGTTAAATTTATCCGAAAAATTTAATACAAAAAATTCTGCTGATATATGATTGAATTAGTGTACAAACGATTTTTTCAGTTTTTATTAGTAGCTACAAATAAGTTTATTTTGTTTTTTATTACGGAATTAGTATTTTTTTAGTACTTTATTATTACAAATAGTTAATCAGGATAGTACTGTTTTTTTTTTATTCTCTTACCTTTTTCTCTTTAAAAAAAATTAATTTATCCCTATAAATTTATTTGATTTTATTAATAATCTTGATCAATTATTACAGTTGATTCTCCAAGGAACAATTAATTTCTTCGGGTAAATGGTAATATTTTCTTACTGAAATATTAAAAAATAAAATTTGTACGACCCATGGTCATAGATCTATGACTCATTAAAGTGAATTCATTTACCAAGAAAGTTGAGAGGTGCGCTGCATTCACGCTCACCGCTATGTTAATCCTAGAACCCAATAAAGGTACAGGATTCCCAATTTATAGAGGCTGAGTGCGCCCCGACAGGGTCTTCCACAGTCAGTTTCGAATCTGGGCGTTAAAATCTAGTCCCTTATTCACTTTTCCTTTTTTAGTAATATAAATGAAAAAAACAACTTTATATTTTTAAAAAAACCATTCAATATTAAATACACTTGAAGTAAAAAAAAATAACAACATATAATTCCATTTTTTAACTGACAGAAGCATAAAATCTTCATATTATTAAATTAATAAAAATTTAATTAAAAACAACAAATTTTATTGCAAAAATTATACGAAATACGTTAATAGGTCTCTTAATGATGCCTATAAATTATTTTTAAAAAACTGATCGTTTTAGAAAATTAATGTTTAAAAATTATAGTTATAGTTTTTTATTATTGGAAAAACAAATCATTTATATCTCGAACAGAACCAGATGGTTGTACGAGATTACTATGCAACTTTATAACTCCCTTTTTCTTTTTTATTTGTTTGTTAACACTTTGTATAAATTTAAAGCATCTGGAACAAATAAGAAAAAAACATGTAATAAAATTCATTATCTTCTTCACGCATATCTGTCCGTATAATTCCGAAACCAGTTTGGAACATCCCATGCGCTCCACTCCTGGAACGGTAATACGATCTCGAGGCGGCAGGGCGATTCATCCAAAAATTGTAATAATAAATAACAGAACCTCCTGACATAATTCACAACATGCGCCATAATTTTCCGACTCGCGGAACAAATTTTATCTTAATGTTGACTACCCCGAGTTCCGCTTTCTCTACTAAATCTTCTCGAAACATGGACGGACGAGAATCGCCTGCGGCATTCAATTATATTGGTGCAATATGGATTCTCTGAACGAATGGACGAAGATTGCAGCTTTACAAAATATTGATTGATTGAACACTATAAATTTGTAAAAATTGCGAAACAAAGGCAATTCTGTAAATAGTTAATGAAGTAACAAATCGATTTCCTGCTAATTATATATTAAAAGTTCATTTCCAGACATTTCAATGATCAGTTATTGCGTAAATCAGTATTGAAGTATTGATGCTGGAATCTAATGAAATAAATATAATGAATAATAAATTAATAACGGTTATATAATAAAAAAAAATTAATCGCAGAATGAGCTAAAGTAAATGAAGTAAGAT
This sequence comes from Halyomorpha halys, assembly GCF_000696795.3. Taxonomy (NCBI): domain Eukaryota; kingdom Metazoa; phylum Arthropoda; class Insecta; order Hemiptera; family Pentatomidae; genus Halyomorpha; species Halyomorpha halys. Next base: position 359,926 of record NW_027107158.1, on the reverse strand, counting down.
TCACTTTTTAAATTTCCTAATGATCTTACTTTAATCTTAATTTAAATACTTATAATGGTGCTACGATAACAATCCGAGAAACTAACGGTTTCCTCAATAATTCGGTAGTAAAACATGGAATTGGAGGAGCGTATAAACACTCTCATAAATTGCTTCGTAGATTAGAGTTACAGAAGAATTTTCTTGGTCTATCAAACTTCGAAGAGATACAGTAATCGGTCTTTGGTCTAAATTTATTTATGTGACTATCACGTGCCGGAAGAATTCAAACAACTCTTTACGTAATTATTATTAGTAATATAAACCAATTAGTTGATTATAGTTATAGTTATGAAGTATAAATGTAACTGATCAAAGGTAAAGATAATTATATTTAAAAAATAGCTCATGTTTAAAATAGGACTCGCAAATATGCACCGATCAAAAACCATAATAATTGAAACATTATTTTTCTCATAGTGTTTCTTGTGATCAAAAACAATAATTTAGAATATTGTTTTAATAATATCATTAAAAACACTTTTTAATATATTACTATTTTGATCTATATTATCACAGGAAATAAATATGGAAGCTTTAGAGAAAAAAGTGTAAATGAAAAAAAAAATTGTTGTCAATTTTTGTACAAGTTGTTGGATTTATTTTTATAAGAGATGGTATTTTATTGAGCTTATATTACTATGATAATATTTACAAATAATGAAACAATTAATGAGTCAGATTGGTGCTCTCTGATATAATAAATAGTTTAATGCAATATAAAAATAACCTTCCATGTTTTCAAAGCAAATAATATAATTTAATTAAAAAAATAAATAAATAAAATAAGTGAGTTTATATAAAAAACTTTTCAACTACTTTTCCTGATATCCGCAAGTGTCAGATCCCTTCATGGCCACTGCAGGGCTGATTTATATATATATATATATTGTTTTTTTTTTCTTGATTATTTTAATTTATATTTAGCAGTAAGAAAAAGGTTACTAGTTTCCCAAAGCTTTTTATTTTTCCTTTATTTTATTGGCATTCACTTTTAACCACATTTTTGGCACGTGAATATGGGTCGTTTTAATCTCGAAAAAAATCTTAAAAATCAATATATATATCCAATAATCGATAGTTTGAATTCTTTTCCCCCTAATGCTATATTTTTTATATATTATAGTGAACTGGCTAGAATTAATTAGTCTGACATTAATTTGTCGATAAAAATATATTTTATAATTTTTTAAGATATAAAGGTCCTAAATGAAATGGTGCAGATATTGGCATTAATAATTTACAATCGGATAATAATAATTTAATAATTAATAATTTAATAATCGGAGTTATATTCTAATGAAGTAACAGAACTAATGAGTATATCAAAATAAATGTCAGGTTCATCGGAAATGTAATCAAGTTACGTTTATAAAATTAGCATTTGTTAAATTTTAACGTTAACTTATAGTTATAATTTAACATTATAGTATATAGTATATACTATTATCATTAGATTCTATCCGATTTCCTGACTTTTCTAATACTCAAACTATTGCAATTTTGAATTGAAATCACATTCGTCCGTACCTACACGTACCAAACCTAACAATGAGCTAAAGTTCTACCATTACGAAACCTACTTCGGTTTTTTCGGTTATTGCTCGTTGTCGAAGGAAACAAGGTATAAGAGAACGGGAGTGCTGGTTTTTCGCAAGGCAATTAAGAGGACCGCTCAACTCGTGACTCCCTAAGCAGGCTAACAAACTCACGGTTCGGAGTCAGTATGTAAGGTCCCATAGCTCCCCTCAACCATTCAACCCCGCCTTCAGTTGTCTCACAACAAAGTCTTAATAATCGTCCATGGAACTGACAATTTACCCTCCTAACGGCGAGAATTTATATGGGAAAAAGGGGTCGGAAAAACAAGGCAATGGAAATGGGATGTTATTGATGTTAACTATTAGCGCTGAGTTATATTGGCAATAGTTATCGGCTAACACTTAATAACAGATTGGAAGAGCGCTACGGGTAGCATACTAACGCATTGTATCTCGTTACTAGGCGATGCATTATAGAATAGTCTAGAGCAATTCATATTATTTTAAATAATATACATAGATTCAAATAATTGATTCATAAGTATTGTAATTTATTTTATCGTTATTTTATATTTTCTATGCAATGTCAAAAATACCTAACTAAATATTATAACTAATAAAAAATACAAAATGATCAAATATCACATGGTTGTCCTGATTTGAGAAGGTTTTAAGTAGCAAAATTGTCAAAACTGTGACTTCCATTAGAGTCACTCCTAACTGAGACATTTAGCTTTCAAATAAATGAGAAAGAAAAATTATCGGAAGAAACATGATGGAACTAGTAGTTTGACATGGTTTTAGAGATTTTGAACCTTTAAATTGAAACTAAAACTTGGAATTTTTTTCTAAAATAAAGTATTGCGTAAAATACTTGGACTGAAGGAGGATGAGAGAATTTAAATCAACCGGAGAATTAAGAAAGCTTTACAACGCCCTATTGCATGAACTGTTCTCGGCTTTTTTATGCTAGTTGCTAGGCTTAGTAACGAACGTATCCCTAAAAGGTTGATAAACACTTAGCCAATGGGTAAGTATACCAGGAATAAACCGAAACGTAGGATTGCCTCAATAGTGATTTTGTGGATTGGGGTTTGGAAGGATAGGTGTGTGTTGACAGTGATTGGTAGTAAGAGGATCGAACCTACGGTTTCGCTTAGCCTTTCATTATTATTATTATTATTATTAATAATAACTACCAAACAAGATTGTTTAATGAACGTATCAAGCTGTGTTCATAAACTTTTAAACTTTATCTACACTAAAAGCCTTACTTTTCTTTTTTCATCACATTAATTTGCCGAAATAAACGATAACGAATCAATTTGGGACATTCCTTACCAACATTAGTCCCACCTTTTTATATAGCAGCTAAAGCACTCAATATCTTCTCGTCCCCCCAAGTCATTAGAGACGATCGGGAGTGGGCGACTCATGGCCTAATTTCAAAATGACTCGTGCACTCTTACAAAGCCTTGAAGGAAATGAGAGTGGGATTTGTCTTGTGGAAAGGTTCTTACACGAGAGACTCGATGCGCAACGATCGAAGTGCCTTCTCCGATAGGTCGTCAAATGAGTATAATCAAAGAATTTTACGGAGCCTTTAGTTGTCAACAACCTTGTGATGGCCCATTCAACGCCGAGTTCGTTTAAAGGCGAGCAGATAAAATACGACTCATTGTTATAGACTGTCTATAAACCCGATGTTTGACCAGGAAAGGACAAAAGGGAATTCGGCTCGAGATGTGCAATTTGTTGTTTACGATAGTCTGCATGATTTTAGGTTTGGAGAATGACTGGTCGGATCGGTATAGAGGTATTAACGATGGGAGTATTTATAGCCAGGTTAGAGTGCATTTAACTCTCCTTTTATTGGATAGGCAATAAAGCTAATAGCTAATACAAAACTCTCTACATTGCAATTCCTTCAGGAACTGATTGAATCATCTGCGGAATCTGCAAAATAACGCAAAGTACAAAATTAAATAAATCATATTATCAACGCATAAAGGACTCTTTTCTGAGGTTTTCATTATAACATATAGAGCATTTTAAAAATGCTGGCTAATTCAGACGATGATACCTATAGACTTTATTTTCATTTTTTGAGAAGGAGACTGGAAAACTGCTGGATGAGATATTTTTCTCAACTAACCAGGGAAACTGGATCAAGGATTTGCTGATGGCAACTGTTCTTCCCATACCAGGCATGACATCCTAAATCTATGTTGTCAGTAAACTGATTCTTAGGACAGCTCTGAATCAACGAATGGAGAAAATAATATGTAAATGTTTTGTGCAGCGGGGTTTGCAGGAGAAAATTTCATAAAAAGAAATCTACATGAAGAGATAATTTATCCAAAATGTAACTTAGTGCCATTACTACTACCACAGTATCATAAGTTTAAAAGCGTATAAAACTATAAAGTACATAAAAATAATTAAATTAAAGAATTTCGTAAGAGAAGATGCTTTATTAAATACAATAAATAATTAAGCCGTTGGGAACAAAAGTGGTGTGAGTCATTCGAGTCTTATCAAAATACATTTTTGTAAACAAATAATAATTTAATCAATTACTGAGTGTATTAACTTCAAATGCCTTTAAATTGTTGAATAAGATTGTGACTGAAAATGTATTACAGAAATTACTGTTATTCATTACAAAAACTGCATATAACTTTCCCACAAGTTTAAAATTTCTCAACTCCAGATCTGACTTACACCATTTTTCTATTCAACAGCTCAATTCATTGTATAATTAATACCATAGCACAGCATCGATACACTATTGAAGTAACGGTTAAATGACAACATAGTGGAAGGCGATTGTGGGATCGAGAATCAGGTTGGTACTGCTGGTGATTGAGACCATCATTCCAGAATCATCATCTGTGGATTATAGGACTGTGGGAAGCTCACTATTGAGGTCAGATCTCTTAAGAAACCTCTACGATTTCTGGGCCGTTATAGATTTTGTGTCCTTCTTTCTTCTATTTCGTGTCCAATCTCATTACCTAACAAGTCGAATGGCGTAGAATCCACTTCTGAATAAGCCAGGGCCTTGATAGCTTCATAAACCTTCGAAACTCCCGCTGACATGAACCGTTCGTTTATTGACGTAATCATCTCTTGATAATTATTCAATTATGTAAAAAATTAAAATTATCTTCGAGAACTTTCGTTATCAATGGGTAGCGAAAATTCGAAATTCAATGATTTAAGGAAAAGTTTATAATGATAAATCGTCGTTTTAATAAAAATAAATTGGTAAGAATCTGTAAAAAACTGCTTTATATTTTCGTTGTATGAGACATTGGGAAACCTCGCTAACGATTTAAATTCAGTTGTTTCATTTTCAATAATTTTTTGTGATTATCAGTAATAAACATTAAAAAGTAATGATGGAATTTTATGAAGTAGAAATAAAATGATGGGAGCATTTCCTGGAAAGTAGAATAAGTCTTTCTTTACCCAAAGTTTCAGGATTGAATACATGATTTATGGCTATGGTATAACGCTGGTTCAATTTTTTTTTTCTAGTCATATCTTGGTTTTATTATCACTAATCACTTTGAGGTATATATGCAAACAATCCAATCGAATAAATGTTGAATTAGTCTCACAAAACATCAGACAATGTTGAAAAGGGGTAGATTGCAACACAAGGTAGTCTGCAAGTCGAATCCTTTGTCATTGAATCAAGGATACTCGGACCAGATTTTAAGTATAAACAAGTATTAATTATTTTTGACAATCATTAAGGAAATTACTGATACATTATTATACATGAATCAGTTGACAGAATGACTCACTCCAACTTTAGTGTTTTTCTGAATTGTACTTTTAATCTAGCCCATCTATTTTAATCAATCTTCCCATTATAAACTACCAAGCCATTCAAACCTACAAATTTATAAACTCCCTTCCTCTTGCATTCCTGACACTCCTCCAAAGCGGTTAAAAAGAATATGGCCTCGAGACCTTCTCAGGTGGAAATGTTGTTAGAGTGCTACCGTTGGTAGTTTCTATACATGCCTGTATCATTATGATCTTACATGAAATTTACTAGAAGTATTTTTATGTAAATACAACAGTAAATGTCAACAAATAAATATACTCCTATTAGAATAATAACAATAAACAAATAATGCTGCTATGGTGAAGGTATTAACATAGTGAAGGTATTTTAACATAGTTAGAACATAAAAACGCACAAAGATTGGCGAAGATATCTGAATCGTAAACCCGGAAAAGAAATATAACATATGAAACTGATATTATTGATATCATTTTAAGTAGATTATAATATACCACAAAATAACAAAGTAGTCGACACGAACATTACTTTGTTAATACAGCACCTTCCCGCATCTTACATAAATTATACATGCACTTAAATATGTATAATGCATTAATCCATAAAAACAGCAGGAAAGGGAATCAATACTGATTTATACTCGAGCCTCTAATCCTAGAAGATATTTTCTCACTAAGCCGGATAGTAAATGAAAAAAAAAGTACCAACTTTATAACATAAAGCTTATACAGCACAAGTTTAGATGGATATAAATAGTTTTAGACGGCCTTGTAGAAGAGGTAGCTTAAGTTAAGTTAAATATTGAAATTGGTGCCTTGGCTCGCCGTTATGTTGGAGTTGGGAACTGACCGGTAGTCGTACTATTCTCAGTGCCTCTAGAGCTGCGACCGGTTCTTCCGAAGGACGGAACATCCCCCGCAACGGAATCGGCTGACTCACACCCGCAAAAGTTCACAGTTTACTATCTCTTACAATACCACTTTCCTTTTCTCTCTTCCCTTCGATTCTAATGGATGGATTGAGATAAGCTATTATAGCGTGCATATTAGGCAAGAAAATAATTAATAAAACCTAAAAATATTACAAAAAAAAATTGAAAATCTTATCAAATTAAATCAATTCTTCCACAGCAAAGAAGTGTTCAGTTCTCCAACTCAATTTTTTTTTCGATCTGTATAAATAAAGATAAAGATAAAGCCGTATTGCAACTGGGAATGATCAGCCGATTTAGGCTTTTCCCTTTAGAACTGGATATTTCTATTTTTTTTTTGTTTCCTTCAATATCTTGTATTCATCAACTTTGTCCAACTACTAACCATGAGAACTGTTTTTTTTTTCAAATTAACACAATTAAAAGTACTTTAAAGGAAAACTTTTAATAAAATTTAGCATTTAAGCCCCTTTAAACTATATTAATGAGGATAAGACCTAGATAGTATTAAAGATAATTCAATTTAACATTTATATATCAAAATTATTAGAGCCGTTTATGAGAAAATCCAAAAAATGCATAAAATCGATCATGGTACCTCCAATAACTCTATTTTATTGAAAAAGTATCTCCAATGTCCCAGGAATAAACCTGCTTTAAATTTTTGATATCAGTTTCGGTTTTCATTTTTTAGCTAAGTTGTCCACACACATACTATTTTGAGAGATATATAGTTATAGTTATATTATAGTTATTTTGATTCAGGAGACCTCAAATTTCGTTCAATTTGATATCTTGTTCTGACGCAATAATTTAAAGTTAATTTTTTTTTTTTTAATTGGATTTTTAATAATTTTGTAAGTTGGGCAACTTTTGCTCTCTTAGCCCTTTATAATTGAATAGATAGAGATGTACATAAGATAAATAACTCTTAACCACCCCTACTCAAAGCAATTATAATAGTTATGCTTAACGAAATTAAATTAAGTATTAAAACAACATAAAAAATATTAAAATCTAAACATAATAATTCAAAAATGCATCGCGATTTCCTCAATAGAAGATTGATTAACTAACCATTTTATCATCTAATGTAAGAGTTTCAAGTACTTACAAAACAAGGTTTCATTAATTTCAATTCGAAAATTTATCTTTGATCGCTGTTACGCAAACACGGCCACAGGTAACATATAGGACCCGGAGAAGAAAGCGAGAACGGGTGAATGGGTTTGTTAGAAATCCGAGCGAAGGTTCGGCCTCCCGGGTGTTCCCACATCCATCAGTAGGATCATGACTAGGATTGTTCGGCGGATCTGCCGAATCATGACCTGGGGTTTCATGAGCGAAATTCCTATCTATTCATCATACCACTTAAAACGAACTCGAAACTCGAAAATTATTACATATTTCCAGAATCATGGACATTTAACGCCGAACACACTGGTCTCCAGTGATAAATTTACGTAACTGTTTCAAACAGTTTCTAGACAGGTCGGTTCCAGTAAGTAGCGAAACCTAATGAAGAGCGAATCCAGATCCGATATAATTTATTCTTTATCTATTAACATGATATGCAAATATGTTACTTGGAGAAAATTAATTGATTTGATGTAAGGTCGTAGAATAAGAGTAATAGTAATTAATAGTTGCTAGAATTGATCAACCGTCACATAATGCTGATAGGTGAAATTCAAATGCGTTTGAGCCATTGCAATACTTTAAATGTAACACTTAACCTTTTTTTTCTTATCATTATTCAACTGCATAGATATGTAAATAAGATAAACATTTTTTTATTAATTACAATAACTTCAACGCTTAACATCTGGTTATAACAAAAACGGTTATAATAAGAGCTTGATAATTTTTAAGATTTGCTAAAAACTAATTAATACAGAGTGGAGGGGAAAAAAATCCACAATTCCATTTCAAGCAATAATCTTTATAATACTAGATGATATAATCAAATCTGATCACGCAGTTTTCAAAATATTTATTAAATTATCATAAAAGGTATCACTCAGGCATTAGGTGACTATATACGGTAAGGGGGAAGGGTGAAGTGGCGTGGGGCAACGCCGGCGAGCTCTATGATTAGCGAAGATGCCGCCCTGTGCTTCGTATGTATTTGGAAATCTCATTATTGGCGATGACTCTCGATCCAGGAGGGCATAGTCTTTGTCTGACCGAGAAAAGTAGAAAGGGAGATTAGACGGTGAAGGAGGGAGGATACAGGATAAGACAGAACTGAGGACAGACAGGGATACGAGTGAAGCTGATCCAAAGCGTAGATAGGAACCAGCGGTAGGGGGCGACTGCCGAACCACTTGTGCAACAACACGTCTTCCAATCCCACCCACATTGCCTACTTTCCATTCTCAATGGCACTCTTATTGTCATGGAGACTTCTTCGGAAAATACTATGGTTTGATTTGACGCATTGTAAATACATAAATGAATACATGTTTGATTAATTAGTCCTCACAGTCAAAAATAAATACATTAAACTATACAGTATTATTGGCCATAAGTGACACTGAAAAAATGTATGTTAAATAATGTCAAAATTAATGTAATTCTATCAAGAAAATTGTTCGTAATTTGAGAATCACTTTGACGACCTTAATTAAAATTTTTTAGACAGTAATTTGTGACACAGTAACATATTTTCTAAGTTCAATATCCAACGAAATATTATTTATTACGTAACGAAGGTACTACAAAGGTATCGTACTCAATCAAGAGTAAATCATATCTTTTACGTAATTTCCAAAGCACCACAGGACACCTCCTTTTAGAGAATTATCTCAAGTTGTTGATATTCACTGCTGATCGAGCCTATGTTGCATCCTCGGATAATAAAGCTAGAAACGATAAGATAATAGTTCATCTCTAAACTATCCGAGCTGTTTGCTACCAGATAGGAACACAATAGATGTGCAAATCATTTAGAATCATTTCATTATCATCACGAATATCTAGTTCCATATAGATTTTAAATAATATATTATTGCGTTATGTTCCATAATAAAAAAATCCTCCTTAGGGACAGGTTGTTTATACTCGTTTTGTGAATAGTTCTTGCAGGCGGTGTGGAGGGGGAATCAGAAGACCAACAACCTATGGCCACTGCACTTATGCTGCAGTTTACAGGTAGCGATATGCACGTATATGTTGGTAGATATTTCCCCTGTGTAGAAACGTTTTATTTTATTTTATATTTTAATTTTACTTCTCTTCTCCACCATAGTAGATGTCACCCCTTAAAAAAAATTCTTTCTATCTTTTTCAATATTTCAACCATAATGTGCATTCTTTTCAGCAACTATTAGTTTATATTTCATCCTATTAAATGTTAAAATTGCTTAGTAACATATTTAGAAGCCTTTAGCAAAATTAATTATAACCTTATAATGACATAACTTTGTGCCAAGGAGTATAACAATGAGCCACACGAATTCAGGGCGTACTACTAGCAGAGGAATGACTGGGAAAAAGAGATCAGATAAATTCTGAAATGTTTTTCCTCATTCTGCCGCTAGAAGGCGTTAACATTTGGAAAACACATGAGGCCTAATTCCATACCACTTGGCACAAAGTTATACCATTTTGCGCCATACCTACTATTCAATCATAAAATAAAATAATACATTTTAAATTTTCAGTTACTAAAGTTTAAAATTACCACATTTCTATTTCGGAAAAAAAAAATCATAATTTCATTTAGAAGATTAATATTCAAAATTGTACAAAAATGAGTGATTTTCCAGCAGAAGCATATTCTATCACTTGCAGAACCGATTATAAGGTATTAATGAATCGCATAAGGGAAATTATTTGCTCATTTTCAATCAAAAGTAATTTCAGTTCAAACAGAAGTAAAAAATCGAGTCATGTCGCAACGGTAATAAATCGCATTGTCATCATCAAACATAGAATTTTAATTTTCGACACAAAATTGTAATTGGCATAGTTTCGAAATGAGGGGAGGCAACTTTTGAAAGGTTAACTGTTGTCGGAGGAGTTAATATGCAAATTTGTATTATATCGTTATGTTAAATGATATGTAAAATAGTACTAGGATTCTTTACCTTTATTAGTTTTTAAGGATATGATACCAATCGATCACAATTTACTAAGTCACACGTTTCACTCTTTAATGCACGAAGAAGGCTTTTAACCAATGCATGCATTATTGTATTTTATTAAATTATGCATTGTTAAAAAAGTCTTCTTCAACATAATACTTACTTAGTAATCCTTTAGGGTAGATTTTATGATCTCATTAGTTTATGTTAATACGTTTATAGCTGGTTTTAGTCATTGCATATTTATCTTTACAATCATAATATTTAATTATATCTTAATCACTATAGTAAGGTAAAAAAATATATGAGTTACATATGGATAGAGGTAATGCTATACATATGAAATACTACAAGAGGTACCTTAGTTTACTGAAATCCTCTAATAAATTCAGTGTATTCATCCAATGTATTGAGCATTGAAATTACTGATTAAACTATCTATAAATTTCCATCTCATTAAACTAAAAATTATGTTTCGTACTTGAGCAATGAGTTAGTAGCAAAATATGCAGTATTAAAGATTTAATTTTAACAAAATCTTGCGAAATCTTTTTAGTGCAGTACTTAACGAAACATTATATATATTCCCCTCTAAATATTGCATGGTTGGTGACCTTTAATGTATTCTACTCAATACTTAGGGGATGTAAGTAGGTTGTTAATTGAAAGTTGTGTGATACGCACATAGCACCAGAGCCCTGTTTCATAATGAAACCTAATAGTATTAGTTCATAGTACAAGTGTAGAAATTACTGTGGTAATAATACTAATACTTATTTTTTCATGATAGGGATGGCTATTACTTATATTACAGAAATTAAAAAATACTAAAGTACAAGTTACTATTGTACAAGTCTGTGAAATTTAATTAAGAAAAATATACAAGACTAATACTATTAGTTTGTACTTTATTATGAAACAGGGCCCAGATGTTTTCTTTAAAGGTTTCTTTTCTCGATCATCTTGAGTTGAGAGGATTTCTCGTATTATCAATTAAATCAAAAGCAATTTAACTTTATTTGAAAAAAAAAATCCTTTCACCTATCAAAAATTCAGTAAAAAAAAAACTGTAAAATAAAAATATAATAGTAATAAAAAAATATAATTAAAATTTCATTCACCAATGGTTTCACGTGCATTACATATGGTACGCGAGGGGAGTATTCATCACTAGACTAGAATACTAGCAAAAGTCAGAAGATTGAAAAACCGGATTGATACCTCTAGGCATATCAGTTTAATTTTTTTTACACGATTCCAGCTCATTAATTGTCAAACTCTGTCACTTAACGTCAAAGAAGAATTAGCGATAATAAACTACATTTCGTCACGTGACTTCTAGAAAGTTCTCAAGCCGCACTACATCATTTCAGGACCAGAGGAAACAGGCCATACATTTCACGTCCTTAATTATAGCAAATTCAATATCAAAATATGGCAAATGCATTCGTTAATGGCGAGCTTACCGGGGATAGTTATAGCATTATGCTAATATTCAAGGAGATACAAATTGACAGAGTAACAAAGTGCCGGTGCCTGTTGGTGAATGAAAATGTCTTCATTCCGAAGAGGAAGGGATCGGTTACGCCCGACCTGTTCCCGTTCAGGGAAGGCAATGCCCATAGAAGACACATCCATTTAAAGCTATACAATAATGGCTCGAAACAGAAGCAGCTTTAGCTATATAAAGCTCTTTATTAACTTAGCAATGACTCAGATAAGAACCAGATAGCGCAAACGAGAACAAGGAACAGGGGAACTAACGGCTGTAACTTTTAAATTTTGCCCCAACCACTCCCTATGAGCTGTTTCACTCCCAAAGGATATGGTGCAATTATGAAATACCGAGCACCCGACGTACGAAGAATAATTTTTGCAACACCACTACCAATAATATTCCATAAAAAATAATTATGGCTATAATTAAAAAAACCAAAAACAGGCCACAGAAACAAGCTGGATGAAACATAACATAAGTTTTTTAAACATTGAAAACAAAACATACATTGAACAATTTTTTTTTTAGATCCTCTACGTCCATAATAGTTAATACTAAAAACAATCAGTCTACTCCTCAACTAAGCTAATAACTATTTTCAATGCAATTGAGCTATTGATTCAGATACGATAAGACTAAAATAACTTTTTTTATATTAAAAAAAATTATAGCTGAATACAACCAAAAATAATCATTAGTTATTTCCAAAAACTCCTAACTCAAATAATCAATGAACGTAAAAGGTATCTAGAGTAACTTTTTTTAAAGGGTACACCAATCTTAATACTGAGAAGTCAATCTATATCCTTTAGTGGAACATAGCTTCTGAATTATACTTTATAATTCTGTAAAATTTATAAAGACTAAGAAGTATAAAACTCATTTTAAACATTAAAGTTCAACCCGAAATTCAACGAGATCGGGCTACAAAAAACAAGTTTAGCTAAAGTTTTTGAATGCTAGCTTAATTCGACATGATTATTTTTACCTTTTTTTGATATATGGGGGTGGGAGAGTTACTACTAGGTTGCCAACCTATTCTAACCAGAGTGGAAAGGTCGAAATTTCGTTCCCTGGGTCCGCCAAGAAATCGCCATCAACCTGCCCCAGTTGTAATCGAATCGGTACAGTTGCAGTTGCCAGATTGCTAAGGTGATGCCTTAACTCTCTCTCTCATACAAAGACCTCTTTTAAGCCAAACCTTTAAAATTTGCTTCTGTCTATTGATTTATAAGAAAAAAAATTCATTACACTATAACAGGTGCCTCTACACCTGTGGTAACCCCCATTTGCACGCTTATGTCCCTCAAATCTATATATAAAAAACCTATATTTTTCTACAATTTAGATGTGTTTTGTTTTACTTGTTAAACACCATTCTTTTTCTTCTTTTTTTTAACAGCTTAATACAGTGAAACATCGTGGGATTTTATTTGAACAAACAATAATTATAAAAATATACTACTTCCTGAAAATTGCAAATAAAAAAACTGAAATAAGTAAATAACAGAGGTTAAAAAAAATACCTAAATTAAAATAATTCTTTTTGGGCTATATAAGTTCATGGCTACAAAACATATTTACATTATGCCTAGTGAACTCCGATTCAAGCTTTACCCCTCCCCCCCCCCAAGTAGTATCCCAAGATTTTAAACAGATCCCAGTTCTTTTAAACATAGCCTCGTCATTTGAATTAAAATATATTAGAGACTGAGCTGATTGCCCAAAACAAGGAAATACATCAAAATTAATTATATTAAAGTTAAATGAGTGGTTAACCACCACTAAAATTGTTTAAATTCCCATTCACCGTTTCTTGTTCTATTTTTGAATAATATATCTCAAGTGGATACCAATAATGACGATCAGTAATAAAGAAAGCCTAGAGCTGCCATCTCACAGAGGGCAAGGATGAAATATTCATGAGGCCGAGAGATCGTAAAGGCAGCAATTCCCTTTAGCAGTGAGTACATGTGTTCCGGCACCCGCGCCCGTTTGCGTAACGGCAAAGGACCGCGTAAATACTAGCGTCGTGCGTTCGACGTTCCGTTTAACAACGCTCCTCCTGACATGACAAAATCATTAGAGGTAGTGTTCGGAAAAGAAAGGTGGTTAGTATTTTCAATTTATTTTTCATGGATTTCGAATTTTCTCAAAGCATGTACGCAAAACAATAGACGACGAATACCATTCAATAAGAGAAAACAAAGCCAAAGACATATTATATGATTAAAACCTATCGAAATAAAATACCTCATGTAACTATATCTGTCGTAGAATCATTAATTTTTTTTATCTATTTAACAAATTTATAAATCAGACTCTTTAAATATTCAATAAGGACCATTTTTATAATAATATAATTTTGATATTTTTTAAATACCATATATATTCTTTCGGAGGATCTTATAACATATAATTTGAATTAAATTTCGATAAACATTGTTTGGTCTCTAACTATACTTAAGTATGTCAAATAAAATATAGTAATCATCGTTTTATTTAAGCTTCTTTATTCAAAGAACGGGGAAACAGTTTATTATATGCAACCTAAATACAGAGCACTTCGCAAGGACAAGTACCTGACGCCTTTGAAGAGAAAACTGGTTGGAGCAAGGTAAAGCTGTACAAAAAAGTATAATGAGAATCTAAAAGCAACTCTTAAAAGCTCCTAACTTAAACAACTTTATTATAAATAAATCCAGCAACCTACGAATAAATTGTATAGAAAGCTTATTTATTTAATTAAATTTGAAAAAAAAAAAAATAAATAAGATTAAAATCTTCCTATACTTGAGCCGTGAAGATGCAGAAGGGAAAAATCCATTAATTGTCCACTTAATTTGAAATCCTCTTTTAGGTTATGCACGCATGACACCTGAAATCTTTCCAAATCGAATCTAATTTTACATTTAAAGTAATAATCACGCCTGATGACTTCTTTATAGACGGAAGGTTGTTGATTTAAAAAATATAGGCATATATATACACGTATACATTTGATTTAGAGTGCTACCAATGGGTAGTTTCTCAACATGCCTGTATCATGCCATTATGATTTTACATTAAATTTACTGGATGTACTATTATGTACAGTTGTAAATATTAATAAAAATTTAATATAATTGAAATTCATTTGATGGGATATTGAACAGCCTTTTTATTATTGTTATAGCGGCCCAACGAACTGCAGCTTTTAACAGATATTTCCTTATCAGACTCTCTTCCCAATTGAATTCCATTGCTAATACCCTTCCCACATTCAAATCCCACTCATTCCATCATTTCCTTTTCAGCCATTTCCAATAGACTTAAAATAGACGTTCCTCATTTACAATCAGACTTTATAAAAATGTATACTTTTAATTATTATTACTCTTGTAAATATATGTTTCTATAATAATAAAGGCATTAGTGCCATAAGTTTTTTGTTTAAAAATTTAAAAGTTACTTTATTTTTTTATTATAATTTAATAATTTTTTTCTGTTATTCGTTGTTATTTTTGTTCTATTATTCTAAAGAGACGTGCAGACTAAACAATGAATTTATTATTATTGTTAATACTAGTATTACCATAACAATCTATAAGCAAAAGATAAATACCTGTTACACAAAATAGCTCCTCTAAGCAAAATATTCATTTTAGGAGAAGTATTCCATATTCTGAAAAAAAAAATAATAAAATTAAAATACCTTTAAACAATTGTTATAAAAAATAGATTTTGAAAAATAACATCATTTTTTTATTTAATTTTCTTTTCATTTAATTAAAAGTGAACGTTAAACACAAACTTTGATGAGTCTTTGATGAAGGCCTGAAAGTGTATTTTTTCTGGCAACACCACCATTTCCTCATATTAATCTACGATAAACTATTTACACCTCATTAATGTTTAATAATTAAAATATTATTGACCAGCTTATTGACTTTTTTTTTCATTTTCCTTTGCAGAATGAGATAACCCCAATTTATTTGAATTCCTTCAAAATTCAATACTTGGAAAATCTGGAAAGTAATTCACTAATTTATTTGTGATGTATTTTTAAAACTACTGTTCCAATAATAATTGTTTAAAAAAAAAAATCAACTAATTTATGCATATTTTTGGGTTCCTTGACAAATTTTGTTGTCTTGTATTTTTTCGACAGTTAAAAAAAAATTGTAGTCCAAAACATTTGGTTAACGCATATCAACACTAAAAGGATTTCTAAGACGTTGCATAACTAGGAGCGAGAGAATGATCTTTGACTCCTGCAATCCTGCATTACGAGTTTGTAAGTGCAACTCTTCAAACGGCTTATTGCCGGTTTCCCGATGCGTTTTACTGCAGCGCCATTTTTCAGGCTTGCCAAAGACTTTTACACATATGCGGTACTTAAGCCTGGCTGTATACGTGATGAGGTCTGTTTCTAAAATCAACTTATTCTTTAGTAAAAATAAAAAATAAAATCTCTGTAAATTCATATCTTGCGATTACAAAACTTGGAAGTTATAGAAGGTGATATATGAAGAATCATGGGTAATCACTTAAAAGAAATTCCAGCCACGTGAGGTTGCTGGTGGGTTCGGCTCATCTACATAACCTACCAGTGATTTGTCATTTATGGGTTTGTGTTCTATTTGCAGATTCAGTAGTTTATTGTTTGAAATTAGAATCATTTTTAGTGAGATAAAAATTTTTAAAAAATAGTCTAAAGATCTTTGATTTTTGATAAATATCTTAGAAATCAGTTTGATCAGTACTGTGTCCCAACTTTATGATCTATTTTCGGGACAATATTAGTTATATTTGCGTTATTATATTTCATTTTTTTCTACCTAGTGTTTCTGCAGCGACAAAAGGTCTATTAAACAAGGATTCTCGTTCATATTATACCAGCTGATTATCCGTCAATTAGAAAGTGAACTATTAGGATTTAAATGTGAATGAAGGTAACCTAAGAAGCCACACACAAGACAAAAAATTATACTAATTATTATATATTATACTAAACAAGACATTTAGGAGTGGATTGAAGTTTAATATATCAAAAAAAGCAAATCACATCATATCTTGTTTTCTATCAAACTGATTTCGTATTTCCTTAATAATATGTTCTGGGCTACACACCTAAATCCTCTTAGACTATCTAATATCAAAATATGTTGATTCATAATAAATTAAGTCGGAAAATTTATTTTTAAATTTGAAAATATATCGATGTTATTATCTTAACTGTAAAAATACTTCATATTTTTAATTTTCATGTTATTTAAAGTAAATGCAGCTTCATAAGAAAAAAATTAAATTGGTTATTTTTTTTCCTCACCACATTTGTTTAAAAATTGGAAAATCAAACCATCTTCAAGTGCATCATCTAAATGAATCCCATAAGTCATTAAAATTTCTTTATTTCTGTCATTAGTCGGAGAGGTTTTTCTTGTCCACGACAATGATTTTTTTTTTATCATTTTAAAATATCATACTGCCTGTAATATTTCATAGACATTAAAACATTAATTTAAATCCTTTTTTGTAAGCTTCCAACATAGCCCTTAATCAGTAAAAACATTTTTCTTGAGATATATATGAAAATAAACAGATATATTTGAATGTAAAAATGTTGCTCCAGGACAACCATGACAATGAGAATTGCAGTGCTGTGTATAATAGCTGTAAAAACATTGCAGTATAATTAATTAATTAATCATGATTATTAAAATGCATTGTACCTCAAAATCGAAGAGATTGTATTATAACCAACATGAATGTATTGAATATATATATATGGGTTTTCGAAAAAAATAAATAATTTTATATTCGACGGATTTACTATAACTCGAAATTAAAGCTATTTCTAATATCAACACTACAAAAGAATAATATAATTCTTTTTTTTTCAAGTTTAACTTAAGAAATACAATTATTAATGATAGCATATTGCATTGCAAAACAATTCTGCTCGTTGACTAAGAAATTCGGGCAGAGTGATGGATCTTTTGTAAGACTATGTTGAGGGAGTCACAGATTTATGGGTGAGGCTGGGATGATGTAAGGCCTCCGGGGAAAGGATGATATTCAATTTCTCCCATAGGCAACACCGTGAATAACCCATTCCGGGATGAACCTCGAAATCTCACCTTGCCGAACGGTTTCTCGAATTCATCATTAATTTTATTAATAACTTTTCTTTTTTTTTTTTTTTTTAACACCTGCTAAATGTTCGCGTGCACTAATATCGTCATTAAGCCCTCAAACAGGTCATCAGTTAATCGACATAATTTATCTAACAGTATTTAAACGTCTGCTGGAGAAATAACAGAATAAATTACGATTTAGGATACTGTTGCTGTAAAAATGTTATAATTAAAATGAGCGATACTTAATAACAAAAATAACTTCGTCATACCTAATTATGATAAATAAGAAATTTTATTTTATAAATTTAACCTCATTCTTGTTCTTTGGATGAATTTTTAAAAATATTTGTTCATAATTATGCTTTTTTCATTTCGATTTATCCATTTGTTATTTTAATATTTATTTATTATTTTTTACTTCAAATCAGATTTCTTTACAATTCATTTTTCTCATTCCACTTGATTATTATTTTTTCTTCCTCTTTTTTTAATGTTTCATTATTTTTTATTTATTATACATTATTGACCTGCCTGTTCATTTATTTTACATATCATTAGTGTATTTAATGTTATTATTATTTGTGCAGAAAATATTAAAATTGAGCTATAATTATTGGCTGATAATATTTAATACAAAGAAATTTAAAATTATTAAATATATACAATGAGACATGTCTTAATATTTTGGAAGGTATACACAGAAAAAAAGGTATTAAGATGGACAATTAAAGTTTTGCTATTTAAGGTTTCTCAAACTAAAATTATATCCTCAAACCATCAAATTGGCTTTCTTTGATATAATTTTTAAGCCCATCCTAAAAGAAATATTCAATACGTAAAACATACCAATATTATTAAAATTACGGATGAAAAATCAAAATCAAATACCTAAAAAATATCAAAAACAGTTTTGTTTTTTTTGTAATCACAATGAACCAATAAAATATTTTAACAACGTAAGAATGAATTACCAACAGATAATGTGATAAGATATTTAAATATGAATATTATTTTTGTTTAATAACTAAATTGCAACAACACGATTTTAAATTAAAATTGGCCGATATAACTATACGATATTTCTTCTTAAATTATACAGGCCTTGAAAATAAACGCAATAGGCCACTGAAACATTTAATATTATAGATTTTGAGATATATAATTTAGAGTTCAGTACATAACTTATTATAAGACTGAGGGATATAATTTTTAGGACCAGAGACCACAAAAAACGAATATCTAGAAACCATTTATTAAGAAATTAATTTTTAGATTTTGAAGAATATTAAATTTGTATTATAACAAAACTAATAAAGTTTTATTGCAAAAAATTAACTGCAAATTAATAATACCTGAACAGCTGTAGAAAGAAATCCATTGAGGAAAAAAATTGTAATTTTTTTTTAAGCAGCACAACCGGTATTTGTATAAAAAAGTAGAATAGGGCATTTATAAGGAGCGCATTTCTCTTGTAAAGAAAAACTTCTTCTTTCTTGAGGTAATTTATAGCGTTTTAAAAACTATTTTCTCTTCACGTAGTTTCAGCTAACAAGGTTCAAGCAACTGATAACCCGATTGTAATATAGATACCTGTGCCATCTTAAATTTTTATAGCATCTAAACACATATGATGTATCCCATCAAACATAATTGTATCACAGTATACATACATAATTTTCCTAATAAGAAAATAAGAACACGAGACACACGCCCTATATAAACTTATATTTCATTAAGATTTTTAAAAAATAAAAGTAGATAAATATTGCCAGGAGATACATTATATTAATTAGAAATGAAAATGGTGTTTTGTATCACGTAGAAACTATCTCAATAAATAAGATGATAACATAAAATTTAGGTTTCATTGGAAAATATTTTATTGATGATTAATAATAAAAGTAAAAGAAAGTAAATAATCAGAAAGAAAGAAACTTCTAATAGTATAATTACAGCAAATAAAATTATACAATAAATATAAAACAACAAAAAGCTGGATAGTTTTTGAAGATTATCTGATATAAATATTCCTTAAGAAATAGCATCGTCAAAATTTATCTTGTGTGGATTAAAAGTAATATTAAGTAAAAAATATATATTTTTGGAAGAAGAGGCGGTGAGGCGTATATAAGAAAATTTCTTTCAAATCAAGCGGTTATTTTATTATATTATTATTATAACACCCACTGTTACTAAAATGATATCAAATTTATTTTTCTTTTAAAGCTTTGATGCGAGAATAAATCGATTCAAAGTTACTATCGAAATCTGGAGAGCATTAATGTACATACCTAACGATAAGTGGATTATTAGCTTTAAATAGAAAATAACTATGCTATTTAGCACTCCATCATCAACAAGCCAAGTAAAAGGTACGTAATGAAAAATAGCTGGTTAATTAATTGATCATTGGTCATAGGATAGAATTACATTGGTAATGACAACATTTCAGTTCAATTTGCCATTTCAGCTCCTTAAAGTAATACCACACTGGTCTCACTAAACCGTTAATAATTACACGTTCAAATCAGTTTATTATGAATGGAAATGAATAGAAAATCAGAGATCGGTTAGATTCAATAATTCAGTAATTTTCCAAGGAATATCATGTCAAGGATTTCAAGAGCCCTCGTTTTCCGCTCTGCCTTAACTCACTCTGTGAGCCATTATGTATATCAAAAATCAAGGTATTGAGAAATTTTGAATTCTCTCACTCAAGCTCGACCGGTTTTTCCGGTAAGTGTATCTTTCTTCCCTCTAATGTAACATCATTTACTTCGAAGGATTTAATTTCACCAGTTCGAGAAATGAAGTAAACGATATACTCAGCGTTCTAAGACTGAATAGTGGTGTAATATTAGTGATTTAGAGGTTCACGGAATAGTAAAAAATGTTGAGACCCCCAAAAAGCAATTCTTTAAACCAATGTAATTTAAAGATACCTTTTTTACTCTCTAACTTACTTTGAAGAGGGTAAAGAGGAACGCTAAGTCTTAAATACTGCAAAAAAAAAAATACCCTTGCTCAGACAAAAGTTTGTACGAAATTACCTCCACTATGACATTATTCTTAGAAAGCAACCCTCCAGGAAAAGCTATAACATTCAGCTCATTTTATCCTGAAGGTACCTGGATGAAACTGAAGAAACCCGAATGTAGCAGATTATATGTATTCCTGTCTCAGTTCAAAGTCTCAAAAACTGTTTAGTTTGACATAAGAGTGTACTTTTAGCAATAAGGGTAAGATCTATACAGTAAAAGACAGAATCCTGGTAACACTCGTGTTATAAAATCTATGTGAAAAAATATTTCGAGATATTACAGTTTTGAACTGTATAGATCAGTTATGCATATCGAAAATAACTATTTTTTGAGATATAATACTATTTTATTAGGACAGGGATATATGAAGAGAGAGAGAGATATAGGTAGTACCATCACTTCGTTAAATTTTTTATTCTCCTCAGTATACTCTCCTAGCATCGATATATGAATGTCCAACAATCGACAGTCCGAATCCTTATCTAATAGGTGGTACGACTATGGCAGGAGTAACTCTTGTTTGAATCTCGAACATTAAGTTAATTTCTATTGAATTGCAGTGGGTGCTCCTTGGCTTGTAAGAAACAGCCAATTGCATCAGGAATTACGAATAAAGACGATAGAGGATTACATCAAAAAAAGGTTTATGATGTTCCACTCCCAGTTACCTACAGTTAAAGGACTGAGCACTGACCTTCAACTAGGGAAACCCAACCACTACCCGAAGACTGAAGTCCAGACTGCCGCAGGACATCCTGTTATAAATTCTATACTTATCAGTTCTGGTATTGTCACTCTAAAATTTTATTTTATCTTAATTTCATTTCATTTCTCTTCATCATTTTCTTAAATTCGTTTTTCTTTTTCCATAGAAGTCAATTATTTATTTTGTTAAATCCATAAATGTCATTGTTTTTTTTTTATTAACTTTACTTTTATCTTTTATTAAGAATTATTACTTTAATCTATTTATTCTATCTTAATTTTTCGTTTTCTTTATAACATTATATATAGGTAGGGGTGTCTTTTGTATAAGACTAAACCCCACCCATAATCAATAATTAAAAAAGAAATGTACCTCTTACATTGACCATATAAGGCCCACCAGACCGATCTGGTATTATATAAATCAATAAAAACTTAATTTCTATTGAGATTCAAAGAATTCTAGCAATATTTAGTAACAAGGTAAAATTCACAGTTTTGTTTTGTAATTTTTCGTTTTATTTAAAAAGATATTGATCTTTTCTTTTTTTTTTTTGTAAAATCGAACTAGTACAAAAGGTGATGTCAAATTTCAATCAGCAAAATGAAGTAAATACAATAACAACAGTAAGGGATGAGTGGTCAGCCTTTCTATAAAATCTTAAGAAGAAAATAATAATATAATTAATTATGTTTTTAATTTACTCATGCAGCCAACAGGAGAGTCAAATGCTTCAATGTCAAATCAAATGCCGCCTCTGATTACATTAAATACAGAGTAAAAGCCAATTTTTTTTTTTAATACGACAAAATTGAAAATGCGATAGGGTTTATTTTCTTATACATGCTGCAAAACAAGTATTTCACATGTCCGTTCAAAACATTCTCATTAATAGTTCTTATTACGAATTGGTCAATACGACCCATGATTGATTATTAAGCCAAAAGGCAACATCGTATTTGTTTGTTCCGCTACACCTTCGGTTACAGTATAAATACAATAATTAGTATTAGCTAAATAACTCTTGAAATTACCACATTTGCAAAGACCAGACAGAGCCATTATTAATAACCAGAACCGGTTAAATTATTTTCCCTTCTGGAATATAACAAACTGGAGCGATCCAACTAGCGGACAGTTAGCAATAAACTATTAGAAGCCCTGATTTATACAATCCTAAGAAGGAAATAAATAAATACACCCATCACTAAAGGCAATTAGTAGGTTATCGCGCCATCCGCATATCGATGGAGGGAATTTTCTTTTTGCGAGAGTTTTATGGTTTGAAAAGTTTTTGTAATTGCCATTATATAGTAACGTTAATTGTGAATAATTGCTGACGGGGGTAATTTGGTCCGCCCGAGATATATTGGCTTCAGGAGCATATCGCTTATTTCTTTCCTTGCAGTAACGTTTATTTTCCTCTCCTTTTTTTCCTTCTTCTATCCCTTGCCAATGATTATAGAAGAATGCTGGGGAGATAAGAGCGGTTCGGGAATAGTTCGAATCTTCGGCCTCCTTATTTAATTAATCCCTGAGATACTATGATGAAAAAAAAATGTAAAAAGATAATGAAACGTACATCTCGAAATGACAGTGAAAATTCCGAAGATGGTCGCTATTTTTTGTTAATTCTTGTAAAGAGATCATCAACTTCAATAGCATGGCCATTTCTTCATGCTCTTCAAACATCTACTTTAAATTTGAGATTGGAAAATTATAGATAGTTATTTACTCGCTAAATTATAACCGATAAACTATTGCAAGACGGTAAATAAGTAAGGAGAATGTTACCAATTTGGAAGTTACTGTTTCTCTTCTTGTAACCCATAAAACATCAGATATTCAAAATGGATATCTTTCCTCCGTTAGAAATATATCTGTGCACCAATAATTTAAAAACAAAATAGGAAAAATAAAAATTTTTTAAGAACATACAATGCGCTGTCTGAAAATATTTTTACATAGAAATCCATTTTTTTTTTCTTTTTGGTTTCATTGTCATTTCCATTAAAATAAAAAATGATACAATTATGCTAGTCAATCACAGAAAGAAAAAAGGAACACAACAAGAAATATATTTATTTTTATTATGTTCTGGAATACAAAACTGTTCCAACAATCCAGATCTTTAGTGATAGTACTAGGAATACAGATCAGTGCTAAATTTCCAATTAAATTTGAAATTGTTAAAATATTTACATGATAAATATGAAAAACTATAAAAATAGGAGTTAAATAATAACCAAACAAATATAAATTTAAAATATACATTGCATAATAACAAAAAATAAAATAAAATAACGTTTTCAAAATTTTATTTTTCATAAGAAACATAAATATCTAATAAAAACGTCTAAATAATTCATAGTAAATTGTCAATAATTAAGTCAGAAATTTATATTTTAAATAGTACTAGCTTTGTATATTTGAAAATTATACCGCGTTTTATTTTGTGTAGTTAGTTGTTATATTTTAGTTAATTTTTATTTCATTTTATTTTGTACTGAAAATATTTCTATTTTTTCATTAATTTTGTGTAAGTGTTGTACTTAATATTTTGTTTGTTATTGTAATTACTAGCCCAACCATCCCCGTAAGTCTCTAGATTATAACAGGTAAATAATTTTTTACAAATAGAATTAAGTTAAACAATAAAAATAGAATTAAGCGGGAAGTTCACAAAATGTTTTGAAAATAACTGGGTATAGATTTTAATTACAATACAATTCTTATCCAAATTGAATATCCCCATGTTTTCACATGTACTCAGTTGACTTGACGATATAATTGGAGAAATCAAACATTTCTTATACTTTATAATATTCGATTTTTCTTAACACAATTATACTACAACTTCATATATATATATATTACAAATACATGCTGTGAAAGGAATATAAAAAAAAAAAAACTTAAAAGGACTATGAGGTAACATTTTTTTCCTGTTAATTAGGATAAAGCACATAAGGTCGAGCACTTAAAGCCGAATTTACTTTCAAAACTTCAATTATGTTAATAACAAATGAGGAAAAAACTCGAGTAATGGACACGTAGCAGATACAGATAAAGAGACATCGCTACTCCAACATTAATTAGGTGAAACTTACCTGTCTCTAACCTTTCAGTAGGTTTCATAGGTTAACTTCTCGACCGCAATTACAAACTGACACCTAGCAGATAATTTCGTGGGGTGAACACAACAACTAACTAACTAGAGTTCAGCTTTCAGAGAAACTGGATCTGCAAACTTGTAGAGTAATATAATGGATTTTTCTCGTGGGTATCTATCTAACTATTTTTGAAATCGATACACCTGTAGATCGTCTATAACTGGAACCTAGTTGTAGTAAATAAACTAAGTTCAAGTCCTTGGTAAGGGGAGGGGGCATACCGTACTTTCCTTCAAGGGAAAATGAAGTCAAAAAAGGGGAGTTGGCCACGCCCTGTAAGTTCAGGATTACGTTGCAGTTAGCAGGAATATTGGCCATTGTAAACCAAAGTGAAAGAGAAGCCAGCCGGTGATTGGCACCAATTTTCTACTACACCCCTGAAGTTCATCATAAGCCCATCTTTTCGGCTTCTCATTTTCTCGTAGTTTATCCTCCACATTATACTCTTTTTTTTTCAAATTTCAAATCAAGGTATTGCTGGACATAAGGAGCTTAAGTTCGAAATAGTTTTGGAGCACTTTCGGACCTAACTCAGTTTTCTTCAGCACTATGAAATATTTTTTGGGAAAAATAACTGTTTTTTTAAATTGATTGTTCACTGAAAACTAAATTTCGTTAATTGGATGTGACTTTTTGTCTGAGCCAAAATGAATAATTTCTAAAAATGCAGTTTAATCTATATATTTTCCAAAATTATTATTTCAATATTTTCCGTAAAAACATTAGAATTATTCGTGACCCATAATTTTAACGTGACCACAATAAAGTAGCCACGACATATAGACGTCATTAAAAGTAGTTCCAAAAATTATTTTTCCCTATTCAATTAATTAATAAAGATTTTATTAAATTATTTTTAAAAAAACATTCACAGTACACGAAAGTATGCGTCACATGTGCAATTCTTATAAATCAAATAAATTCTTTTATTAAAAAAAGTATAAATTACGCAAACAGAGATAGATTTTACATACAAGTAGAATCATAAAATATTCATAAAAACCATTTCTATTCACTTGAAGTCGCTATAACATATAACGTCATTAATCAAGTTGAGATAGGTCAGTTTCATTGAAACAGTTATTTAATTCCATTTTTTTTTATTACTTCAGCTATTTGCATGTTATGGACTGTTTATATAAATATTCATTCCAATAGCAGTTCTATTCTCTCTGTTCTGGAGACAGCAATAATCAACTATCAACTAGAGGAATTTGAAACTAATTAATTTAAACGTTTTGACAGAGTCAGTTTATGTAATCTGATTACATTCATTATTCAAAGGTGTTTTTGGAAACATCTTAATATGATATGATGTTATAAGTATATCTGAATACGACATACAAATTTTTTAATCATAATAAAATAAACGGTAATAAGTTATGACAAAAAAAAGAAAATAGATGAACCATTACGATATCTATATAAAATTGGATTTCCTACAATGAAAATTTTTATTTACAATAAAAATTTTAGAGTTAAAATTTACCAAGCGTAATTAACTCAGGAACAGAAGGAGGTTATGAAGTCGACTTTACACCCGAAAAGAAACTCTTCATTCATTCTTACTAATTCTTGTATTTTATATAATATATATTTGTATATATGGATAGGGACCATTTTAAGAACAAAACTTTAGTTTTTTCCAAATATGCACAATATTAATTGAATAAGTCATTTAATTAACCAGCAGTCCTTTTGCGTCATTGCTCACAGCGTTTGTAGGAAAAAAGAAAGGACACAGTAGACAGCATCATCAGCAAGGTCACGCAACAAATGCGTGGCTGAATTAATTACAACTTCGTCCAACACTAGCTTTTACATTTTATTCTCTGTTAAAGTTCGAATTTGTTTCGTACTAATTCATTGATCTGATACCTAATAGAATATTCAAAAAGATTCTTCAGAATATTTCTGAAGTTGAATTGTACAACAACTAACAACTAAATAATAAGCACGAACCTCAGAAAAAACTGAAGCTAAACCTGAGGTTCTACATTCATTAGCGGTGGATATTTCTTCTTAACCAGATTTACATTTCTTTTAGGGAAGTGAGTTTAGTTCTCGTAACCTAGTTTATCTCTCACTAAAAGTATGATTTTATGGCTTGGTGGGGTCGTGGAAAAGAGATTATGTTAGAATAACCAATAAAACAACAATTATGATGTACCGAAGATAGATAACAGTTTACTCTGAGGCCACTAGTTTTTCTAGTACCCATATTTAAATTGGTTGTTCAATAAAAAGGGGCGAAGAATATAAAGGGCAAATATTTTTAGTTGATAATTATAGCTTAAATGAGTGTAACTTCATTAGTGCTTAAATTGCTTCAAATAATCCAAATTAGTACCGTTTATTGAAACATTTCGAGTTTATATGTCATTATTATATGAAGAATAGATTTTTATTTTTTTTTTCAGAGGAAAATGTATCAGCAATTAATTAAGGGATGAAGGATGAGCTAGTGCCGTAAAGGGAATACAATGAAGCAGACAGGATTTCATCAACTCGGTCACACTCCATAACCCACCCAGGCACAATGGGGGATGAAAAGCACGGGGGGGGAAGTGGTTTAGAGGATGGCAGTTTGCGCAGGCGCAAAACCCAATTCTAAATATCAGTGATTTTAATAGGTGGGGGTGGTCGGGGGTGGCTCGCCGAAGGGCTGATATAAAAGGGCTAGGTGGATGACTTCGGGGACCAGTCGGAGATGAGTGAGTCTCCTTGTTCAGAGCTGATATGATAACAACCAACTCCAATCATGGTACATGGTTTTTGTTACATGTTACAATAATATGTTTTGTTTTTGGTAGTAAGCATACTTTTTCTGAATGCATTTTTTATTTCATTTTATTATTTAATTTGCATGATTGGAAACTCAAAAATGATGTTGTAAACATCATGTCTCTGATTTTCATCTTTATTTTTGTTTTGTTTTTTTCTTTGAACTTTTTATTGTCCATTCGGGAATTCGTGATGACAGCCAATTAAGCTTTGATGATGCCGGTTTAAAAATAATTGTTCAAAATCACCAGCGCATGGGTGAAAAGTTAATAATGAATTATAAATGAACATTGCAATTTCTGCATGGAAGAACATTTTAAATAATACATTCAAAACAGCATCTTGCTTCATTTTTAAAAAACCTGAATTTATTTAGTTTTTTGATAATCAAAATTGAATTTTCCAGTTCAAAATAAGAATAAAAAATCATCAGGTTTAGTTTTTCTCAAATTTATACTTTTTTAATATAACCCCTTCATTCACTTCTATCTTAAACTATACTGCACTAATATTCACTGAGGGTGTAATAAAAAATCATTCTTAACAATACTTCTAGATTTGAAAGATTCCAGTTTATAATGTTTAATACTCTCTTAGCTTTAACTAATGGAAAAAACGGATAAACATTTTTTCTTAAATCACTTGGCAAAAACATAAATATTTTATTTTGAAATTAATAATACATGTTTACCATGAAAATAAATTAATTTCTTAATTTGAAGCCCTAACAATAAAAAATAATTATCAATTTAATTATTTATGAAACGAGAATAATGCCGATCCAAAACCAAAATGTCTTATCTACAAATTTCTAAAAAGGTTATGTCTTCATTATAGTTGCAGATATCAGATAATAGGTAGGTTATGTCTTATTTCGAATTACATCAATCGATTATTTTACATATCTAAATAGTGACGACACGCATTCAGTTTAGTATTACTGGCATTGCCATGAATGCCATAAATAGAAAACTAAGTTAAAAAGTAACAAAAAAAAAATTGGCACTTTGATACGTAATAATATTAAATTGGAAAGACGTTAAAATCGGTATCGTAATTTCATCTTTATATAATAGACAACTTTATAGTATAAAGTTGACAACATATAAATTAGTTCCTGTAACATTATTAATTGATTCAATAACATAATCATGAAGATCTTAGGTATATGGCAATATATCCAATACTACTAATAATTCCTAATAGGTTAAAACTACACGGTGTAGCAATTAATCTTGAAATGGTAAACTTCGATTAAGCTAGCATAAATAACTTGGCTTTCCTCAGAGCTAAGATCTTATCAGAGGATACTTTTACAGGGCATAACGTGGATAGGAAACGACTCCTTTACAAGCTGAAATGGTTGTCTTAATTTACAGTAAAATGAATATTCTTGAAAAATCATCTCATAGAATAAGGATATTATGAAATATATATTACGGGATATAGAACATATATACTTACTTTTAAAGTAATATATCTTTAGTTTTATCTTGCATCATTTTTTTCAAAATTCTAAAAAGATTTTTCTGTTAAAAAGATTATTTATTTAATTCTTCGCAGCATTCATTTAGAATGTAACTAATTAGAGCTTAATAATTAAGGGTCTGATATCTACAATAATATTTGTAGAGTCTGGGTGTGAATCAACCCTACAGTACAGGTGAGGTTAAAACATGGTTATTTTAATTTTAATTAAGTTTTGGTGTTCTTAAGCAATTTATTGTTTTATTTTTGTTTTTATTAGATTCTACAACTCATTTTCTCATAAATAAAAGAACAGAGTCAATATAATGAAAAAAAAATGTTTTTGTTGAAATTTAAAATATAAACTATTATTCGAAGAAAAATTTAATTAACGATTTATATCGTAGTTATATAGATCTCAGAAATAAAAATAAGTATATAAATTATTAAAAAGAAGACAGAAACACTATCTAAAAAAATAGATATAATATGTATATCATATGACTAGATCTCCACCATTTTATGCTTTAAAATAATATTAAATTAGGTACTTCCTTTGGAATCCTAAATTTGGGTCTTTTTAATAAGTATTAACAATATTAATTCAAAACCAGTCTGTTGGAAGGCTAATTTCGGTTAATCGCCCTTAAAGAGCTTTGTGTGCAATTAGAACGCTGAAATTTGAATAAATTTACATATCGTCGACAAAAGTGTGAAACCACGTCACTGTCAAATCTGAACTTTTTAAGAAAGACAAAAAAAAAGTTTATGAAATTAAATTTTCATCACATGAGGCCGTGTACTTTAAAAAATGTATGTGCTAGCACGTGATATGCAAAAACTAAACAACTCATTAATAAAAACGTTTTGATTTCACACTTATTCTAAAGATATGGCAAAATCTATTTGTCCCTAATCGAAAATAAACATCACACTAATATTTAACTTAACTTAAAATCAAGCCATTTTATATCTATATTTTTTTCAACGTTTCAACGGACTTGTTAGCTCATCTTCAATGTTGATATAGAGTTCATTTGATGATTTTTCTTGCATTGTTTATATTTTCTTTGTTTTTCTTTATTTATGATAGCAGTAATTGTTTTGATGTCTTCTCCAATCATTTTTCCTCATAAAAGAAATAATTTTAACAAAATATAAAGAAAAATACATGATGGAAGAAAAATCACCAAATCAATAATATTTAAAGGTTGAAGATGAGCTAAGAAGCTCAAAACGTTCCAGTAAAATTAAAATTTAAAGAAAATGAAAGGGCTTGATTTTCTATCTTTAAATAATAAAATGAATATAAATATGGAAGTTTACACTAATTTTATAATATAATTAATGATAATTGGTCAAAAACATATAACAATAATTTTTGAAATTGCAGAAAAAGACTAAATTTAAAAACGTTAATAAATAAGTAATTCCCAAATCAAGACTTGATTAAAAGATCCAAATAAGAAAAATAACGAAAATAAAAATTAGTTTTAATAATTTGAGAAGTATTTTGCCAAAAAGTAATCTTAAATAAACATTAGCCAAAACTGAAGTAACAGCTTCAGTCAACAATACTGTCTGAATTGTTGAGCACAAAGAAAATGGCTCTTGACAATAAACTAAACATTAATTTAGTACAGAATAAAAAACGATAGAGTTAAAAAAAAGACCATCACGATAATAAACGATGTTACGGGAAGCAAAACAAAATCAAGAATTACATTTAAAACGCTTGAAAGTGCCATCCGCGAATCGTAATAGAATAATTCATGTCGAGTTTCCAAGAGAAAAAGAATCTGACAAAAGCGGTTGCCTAGCTACAAAGAGAAAGCGAAGCAATACGAACTGTGGTGGTCTACAACCTACGCGATTGACTTTGAATAACTGTTGTAATAAGGTCGTGGAAAGGATCTCTTACGCAATAAGTCCAAAGGGATAATATTTTTAAGGATTTGGTTTCCGTAATAGGGTAAGGAGCGTAGTGGATTTTCTGGTAAAAAAATGTTTTAAGATTCCAAGTCGAATTGAATTTAAGAAGCATCAAATACAAATCCGTTGTTATAAAAAAAGTAAATAACCTGGCGGTCAAAAGTTTAAAACCACTCCATACATTTTAAGAAAAAATAAAACGAACATTCATTAACTTACAACAAAATCGGGAAACAAAGAAGATAATGACGAGTATATTGCGAAATTGTTTATCATCCTACAATTTTTACTTATAGATTGATTTTCCAAGTGTTTGATTTTTTTTTATATCTATGTTGAGAAAAATTTACATTTCTTTTGCATTAAATTCTTTACAACTTTAGCTTACTCATTTTTTTTATCTATTGTTTAATTAAATAAATAATTTAACACTATTTCGAGATGTATTAAAACTTTTTAAAAAAATTCATTTTTTTAAATTTAAATGTGTAAGTATCAATTATTTTTCATTTGTATTAATATTTATATTTCTTTATCTAATTCTGATCAGTCTTGTTCTTCATCTTCTGTATTTATGTTCTGATTCTGAATATATTAATATAAAGCAAAAACGTTTTCATTATTATCGTCATTGTATCTTGACTTTTCCTCTTATCTATTCTTGTCATTTCGATAAATTAACTATATAATAATTTTTGGCAATTAACAAGTCGTTTTTATAACGTTTTCAATACAAATATATAAGAATTAGCGTTCAGATATTTTTTTTTTATTTCTCACTCGTAAATCTACGTTTCAACACCAGAAATTACAGGTTTTATAAATTTTTTGGAAGAATTAGCGTCAGATTTTTTTTCCCTTTCAACACAATTCAGTTTTTGCAAGAAAATGTGTTATTTTGTCCCCAATCTAGCAGCAACACGTTTCAGAACCAAAACGTCTTACGAAACGTTCGTAACCGATCCTAATGATATGTTGATGCCATCGTTGATCACTCAAGTGGTTAATTTCCTATTTTTTACAAACGCTGGAAATATGTTGTTGTTTTTTTTATTTCTTGATAGTCCTCCATGTCATCCTTTGAGAAGCTGATTAACTTTCAACAATATCACGACTAATTCGAGAGAGTTCACAGTTATTCACTCGTAAATATTTTTTATCGCTAAATCTATATGATGGAATTTAAAAAAAGAAGAAGAGATAATTGCTCTGTTTAAATTTGTAATTTGCCTTTCACTTTCAATTTATAGAAAGATGGAAATAAAATGCTCTGGACGTTCGTAAGGTAGTTTTCACACATAACACGAAAAACTCCATCAAATCATCAGTTACACACCGACGCCATCACGCAGAACCCCAATTAGTTTTTTTTTTTACCGTACTTAAAATCGAATTATCCGTAGCGATATAATGAGGAAATTCTTTTCAAAAATTTTTAATTGCTCCCTGGTGCAAGAGCAAACCGCTGAGTAAGCGATTGGCAGTCGTGACGCCACTCAGTCTCTGGCAGATATATTTTTCTCTTCTTCCCAGATGACTGTTCCTCCCTCCTTCAACACCATAGTTTATGTAATATGTTGCCGACATATGGCATTGTCTGCTGATGCCGATGTCGCAACTAAGTTACGAGCCCCCAACCATTGGAACAGCTCTACCCGCCCCGAAGATAGACTATTTGCGTCCTTTATGGCCAAGCCACTAACCTTGTTCGAGTTATAAGCATATCATTAGTAATGAGTAATAAAAGATGGATTGCCCGGAGCTTTACAAACAACTTTCTTTTATTTACTGTTGCGTGAGCCTAATGCTCTTTGATGCTGCGGTGATTTCTTGCAAGATGTCTCATAAGTTCCCATTTTTCATGGCTATTAGTTTCTGAAAGGAAAACAAAAATCAGATCTAAAATACGTCATTATTCAGTGTTTAACACTTCAATTCAAGAGTTGCTAAAAAATATATCTTATATTTCTTAAAAAACCCTAAAGTAGAGGAACAATAAACAAAAAAATAATAGATTCAAAACTTATTTTTTAGATATGAATACATTTCAGCATTCAAAGAGTTGTAAGTTTTAATTTACACTGATACAGTTGAGGTAAAATATGACATATATAAAAAATAATTGGTCCGTTGATGAAAATTTGTAAAAACACAACGTTTATTATGAGATTTAATAATCAAAAGAGGCCATAAAAATTCCTCTGGTGAAAGGAAATTTTTAGGAGGGAAGGGGATAAATGTGGGTGTTTTAATGAAATTTTTTTCACTGAATATAAAGGAAACAAATCAAGATAAAATAGCAACCATAATTTTTTTTGTCATGAATCAAAAAATTAATTTGCAAATGATTAAAAACTTTTTATAAAGCTAATTTATTGCTAAATTTTCAGTAGAATTCCCTTGTATTTTTTTAAAATGGAATTAGTTTTAAAGAAAGAAGTTAATAAAAAAAAACAAACAAACATTTATTTGAGTAAATGCAATTTTTGAAGTCCATACACGGTACAAACTAGTTTTAAAGAAGATATAATAACCTATTTATTGCGTTTCGGAATAGACTTAAATTCGAAATCAATTTTATCATTCCAAATTTATCAGCGATATAAAGTACGTACATATGAGCTTAATATTTCATACATTATCAATACTATTCATTTTATTCACTTGTCAGATCATTTTAATTACAATTTGCTTGTTTCAGGGTCGGCGGAGGCAGACAACGACTCACTAATAGGTCGTAGCTCCGGTACCTCCCCACACCAGCCCTCCCCAAGTATGCTGCTTCTGCAGACACAGGTAAATCATATTATTAACAGAATAATAATTAAATTAGAATATAAATTAAAACGCAATATTTAACTTTGATGTAATTCATTGAGAAATAAAACAAAAAAAATAATATAATACAGAAATGTGGTGTAAAAGATCTATTTTTACAAAAACACAGGGTTAATCTAGCAATTAATTGATATAGCTATATATAAAATCATACAAAACAATCTTAACAGTTTACATTTGAAATAAATAAATTAAGTCAACATTAGAAAAACGCCATGTAAAAAAAAAAATAATTTAAAAAAAAATACTGTGAATTAGTTTAAATTCGATCCTAATATTGTAGACATAATTGAATGAAATATTAAAGAAGTACGTGCTGCCATTAGCAAGTCGGCAGCCATATTTCATTTCGATAAGAAAATTACATATGCCGGCTAAGAAAATAAAAGAATTATGATTCTTTAAATGATAAAGCTATATATAAACAACCTGTAATTATAACTATTCATTCTGTCGAGATGGTAATATAACGTTAGCGTTATTATTGCATATACTTTAAACATTTCAGGTTAGTCTAATTTTCATAGCTAATAAATACCAACATTTATTATTTATTTATTTTTCCATCAGCTATAATCTGCATATTAAAAAGTTAAGATGAATTCGAAATACTTCACGAAAAAAAATATAGTAACTTCATACAGTTTGTTGCAACACAATACATCTAGGGGGGACGAGAAAAGTAGTATAAGTCAGACAATACTCGAAATAGTTTAAAATCTTTACTAGTTGTAGAAAATCATAAAATCGACATGTTTCATCCTCCAAAACATTTCTTTTCCAGAGAAGACTATAAGCACCATCAAAAGTAGGCATTAAAAGTAGTCTTGTCGAAGAAAAAGCTTAAAAATGTTATGAAGAATTTTATTTGTACAGTCTTTTTAAAGTGTATTTCTTTAAGTACATCCCGTTCTATAGACATCCGTGCACACTATATTGAAGCAATTGTACTTATCAGGTTATTCTTGATTTGTTTTAATTAAAGGAGTTATGAAGCCCCATAATTGTGGGGTCCACCGCTGGCCCCATTGATATTGCGAATGATATATCATGATTTATATGGTCATTACTTATTATAAAATAATGAATAAAAACCTGCCAACTTCTCATCAGTGCATCATAACAACTTTGACAGAAGATTTAGCTATCTCATAACCAAAGAAATATTAGAAAAAGCACTGCACAATCGTTCCGTTATATTCTGACAAATATTGTACATCCAAGAGTTATAAATACTAAAATTATATACAGGAATTATTTTGACATTAAAATAAACACAAGACCATTACCCTGTAAGTGTTTAAAAAATAATTTACAAAGCTGTCCAATTGAATTGGATAAGCAGCTTCTGTTTTACAGCAACAGAATTATGATATCTTCCTTTTTCTTCTGTAGTTTATTATTAAAAGTAATTTAAGCTTTCATGTTGTTTATTCACATCAGCTTACTATAATGGGAACGTTATAACTGCACATTCCAAACAAATTCTTCAATGGTATACGATTTACTATCCGATTCGAAATCTTCTTGAGCATTCTCGTAAATGGTTCCAAGGAAGGAGAGAGACCTGGGCATGTCGTATCTATCAATCTCTTGATTGAAAATCAGCGTCTCGGTTGATTGATGGCACTTCATCAATAGACCCAGGCTTCGCCCACAGCCGCCCACAGAGTTCTCATATAACGGTCTTTGGCTCACGATGCAATCCCACCATTTTTAGCCAATGGCTTTGTGATTTTCAAGAACTGCACGTTATAAGTCAAGAACTGCCTCATATATAAACAATTTCAGTTTCGATATAATGTTTCTTGATAAAAAAAAAAAAATAACCAACACGTTTAGAAAAATGAGTCAGAACATAATATTAAATTATAACGGATTATCAAATTATATGCAAGGAACGAGTATGTTAACTGGATGAACTTGTTTTTGAACATTTTTGTTTTAAAAAGTATTGATTTTTTTCGTCAACTCTTATTATTCCTGACGCTTATGCGGAAAAACGTGACTTATTTTAAACAAAGTTATTAGATTAATTTAGTTCTTAGTTTAATTTGTTTCAGCCAACTTTTAAGAGACACCTTTATTAAAATAGATTAAACGTGCTATTTTTAAGTCCTAATGGATTTTATTGCGTACAATAGTTCCCAAGATAAAATTTAAAAAAACAAAACAGTCCCTTCAGGAATTTGACCACCCTGCTCCTCTCTGACTGCAGAAAGTGGTGTACTTTCTCCATTTCCTAAATTTTTGAACTACTGATGTGAGATGTGCTGTCTTTTGTCTGCATTCATGTACTAAAATTGGTGAGACTGAAGTCATTATTTTTAGAATCTTTCGTTATATTCAAACACTATTTCTTGTCCCACTATTTTTTTATTTTGGTTCTCTTTGCTTAATTTTTTTTTTTAATATTAAAACTAATTGTAAATTGAAATAATAAAATAAATAATCAGAGTGTCAAAAAGAACTATGAATAATAACTTATCAACTTACATTTGCATTAAAACTTCAGCAACTTTAAGCAGCCTCCATTAAAAAAATTATAACCCTCAGACTAAATATTGCCCATGGGATAATTTTAAAAATTATTTAACCCAAGGCAATTTAAATGGGTATTATTACTCCATTAGACCCTTTATGATAAGAAAACATTCGGATTCGAAGGTCCATCTTATCATAAACCCGTTTTGAGAGCGACCATTCATCAATTTCTCCTCGGCCATTATAATCGCATTTATCATCTAAACGGAGCTCTTATAACATCAGCAGGCATAAAGATTCGAATGGAATAACAGTTACCGATAGTTCCTCCAACACCCTGAGGAGGTACTAGATTAATCTGAAACCAAAAAGTCCCTTCTCTAATCTTGATCAACAATTTTCAAATCATCGTCCAATTATGGTAGCTACATTGGGCAACAAGCTGTGACGCGTTTTATTTTTAGAAAACCTTATTTAATATTACCAGAAAATAACTTTTAAAAGGAAATAATATGTATGCAGAAGCATAAAGCTTGTAAGCCATTAAATGGACTGTAACTAAGAGTTTAATAAGCAGGTTCGAGTCACAAACAAGAAATTTATTGGATAAACGTCCTGTGTCGGGGAAAAACTCTATAAGTCTAATTTTCAGAGAGAGGAGTTTTGAAACCTTAATGATTATAATTGTCAATATTATTATAATTAGTGAGACTTATCATTTCATTTTGAATACTTTCATTCTTAACGATTTACCGTTTGTCAAGGATTTTCCTCAGTAAAACGTAGGCTTAAGATTTCAATTTTTAACCTAGCATTAACCAACAAACTTTTATCATTTATTTATTACTACACAATTAACGCTTTAATTACAAACACCTTGGTTAAATTGTATTATCTTTTCATTAATTGGTTTAACCAGGGAAAGCTGTTACCATTTATCTTACAAATAGACCACACGCATATTTCATTAACAACTTATACAATAAGTTGTTAATGAAATATGCGTGATAATTATGAGTTTCGAAGGGATCTACCAAATGGATTAAAATAAATAAAAAATATAGAAAGTGTACTAAAACTAATTCATTTGAAGATTTCTAAACGTGGAGTATGTGGGATCCTACTTACTGCATCCGCTTTCTAAATATGTAAAATACTCAACATATTTCATAGATTTGTTTAAGTTGCACAATAATTTATTTCATATCATAACTATTTATTTCCTAATCACCCCCATATTTATTACTCCTTTCTTAAGTGTATAATTTAGTTTTTCCTTTCAAAATTTTAGGATAAAATATACCATTTTCCATTTTTTTTTTTTTAGGTTAAAAAACATTGAATATAAATTATTCTATAATTTTGTTTTTAGTTGTAAAATGTTTCGGGACTATTGTCCCTTATTCATGCCCCTTAATAATCCTCATATTTGTCATACTTTTAATTTCATTATCGAAATCATGTCATCTATTAAAACATGCTGAAAATTGTTTCACACTGTTTAATTTTTTTTTTCTTACTTTCTAAAACGAAAATCCGGGATAAAATATATTTTTATTTGTAGCTTTTACTCCAAATACGAATAGTATTCGTTCTTTTTTTTACAGAGATGACTCTTCATCAATTTTCCAATTTAAAATATCATTGATGTTAATAATAATAATGAGTTTTTAATATTCTCAATTTATAGATTTTACATGTCTTCTTCTCAAACGCCTCAGGATTATGAAGTTTAGTTTGGAATGAGGAGTTAAGAACTAATGGGTATAATGGAGATGGGAAAGGATTTTGAAACTAAAGGATTTATGTATTTCGGGAAAATCTGCAAAAAATGGATGTTGAGGACGTTATGGATTTTGGATAGTGAGGATTGCATTTGGGAAAATAATCAATTTATATTATATACCATTTTGTATAATTTAATAGTAAAATTTCCAAATTTCATATAAATGGTATAATTATCATCATTCAAACATTGAACAAATTATAAAATGTTTAAAGAAAATTGTTCTTAATGTTGGAATTTATATTGATATTTACCTAGTTCTTTAATTCCCTAAAGGGACTTCTAAAGAAATATGTTGGGATATGATTAATATTTTATGTGCGTCAAAATATTCAGGAATTTGGAGAAAAAAAACTATGGTAATGAGGCAAGAGTAATATTCTAATTTGTAAATATGAATCCGTAAACAGTAGCTAAAAATCACCAGAATTAACAACAGGCTTTGGCAACGATGCATGAAAAATTGGACATTAACTGTGATAAGGATATCATTAGAGGCAATTATTGATATATAGAGATAGATAAATCGCACCATAGGCTAGGCCTGCTGTTAATATAATAACTATTAATTTTATCTTAGACTCGCGAAGTGACCGCCGGTATGTGGAACGTAAAAATAGTCCTAAGAGTGACTCGCCTTGCACGGACAAATTGCCTCTCCATGGAACCGGTGCTTCGGGTTACGTAATTAAATGCCTTGGGTTAGTACTCTTTTTGTGGGAGGCGTGTAGAACATAACCAGCCTCCATACGGGGCGAGAACATATTTTATGACTTTTCTACTTGATAGATAAAAAGAATTTCTTATCGCTGAGGAGAAACGATCCTGAATATCTAATGTCGGTAGGCTGCAATTTTATAGTGGCAACAATTAAGATTATATCGTAACAAGTTTATCGACAACAGTCAATAATTTTTATATTAACTTCTGAGGAAGATATGCCAAGACTTATGTTTTAAAACACTAATTTGAATTATTCCTACTCAATTCAACATAAATCATCTACATGAAGTCTCTATTGAAATAAGTGGCAATTCAGGTTTTTTTTTCACTAGTAAAAAAACCTTTTTATTGAAAAAACAGAATCAAGTTTTTAGTATTAATGTTAAATATTAACGTTGTAAGTCCAATCATAGAATACATAGTATAAAAATTATAAATACAAAATAAAATAATATATGCACATCTAAAATAAGCATAATTAGATAAACGAGTTAAATAAACGCAAAATAAGAAACAATTAAGGTAAACAAAATTAAAATTAAGTTATAGTGGCTTCTAATAAATAAATAGGTATGGCAACATACTGAACTATGGTATTATCATAATATACATAAGGAATATTTTATCAAAAGTTTATTCATCCACTCATCAAAAATATCAATG
The DNA here is from genome assembly GCF_000696795.3 of Halyomorpha halys. Taxonomy (NCBI): domain Eukaryota; kingdom Metazoa; phylum Arthropoda; class Insecta; order Hemiptera; family Pentatomidae; genus Halyomorpha; species Halyomorpha halys. Next base: position 320,290 of record NW_027107158.1, on the reverse strand, counting down.
TTTTCGACTTTAAAATTCCATAAAAAACATCAGTTCATTTCAAAACTTTAATAAAATTGAATAGAAATCAACATTTTTATTAAAAAAATTTACTTCTCTACACCTGGTAACTCTAATTTTTAATTTTTTCGAATAATTCTCCAAAAGTTAGTATACTTATTTATTTTTGATAGAAATTCCACATATATAAAATAATAAAAATATTTGCATTGTATTCAATTTAGGTTTTTTTTATAGAAATTGAAATTGAAATGCTAGTCACTAATTAATTAATGGTTTTAATTTTGAATAAGTTTTTATAATTATTCAGTGTGTACTTATTTAAATACCCAGAGCTCCGGAATTAACTAAAGTGAAATTTTGTCATAATACATGGCTAAATTATGAAAAACATGATGTAACGATAAACTAAAACTGAAGGACAAAAATTAATATAGATTTTATAATAAGATAAATTACTGATACGAGGTAAAATGCACGGAGCTTGGAGATTTTAACGCTACAGGAAAGTATGCGGCCCAGCCTTCAGCTGTCCTCTTCGAATGTAATATACCTATGAAATAGTCAAAAAGATCGTTTAATATTTCATATATTAATTTTATATGTATAATATACTATTTACATCCCAATAAATGAAACTTTATTTTATATCATTTCAAAAAATAGATAAAAGACTTGAAGACAACCTACTAAAGATAATATTGGTTATAATTGTAAGCCAACTATATAGCTAACTGATCAATTTTTTTATATAGCTCACTAACTACAGGATACTGCATTATAGAACAATATCAACCTTAATTAATTAATAATTAAAACTCGCTCTAACGGATCCTTATCAGCTAATCAGGACTTGACTAATTAAAAATTTACTATGACTTGTCTTATTCCTGAGTGAGGGAAAAAAAATCCCCGTAATGGCAGTAGAAGGTTGCGTTCCTAAAATCGTGACTCAGTTCGCTTTCCCGGGGACATTTCATAACAGATATTTTTCACTTCTATTGAGAGACGGAATCAGCTAGGGAATGCAACTCGTACCTTTGTCCAGGAGAGAAAAGGTTACCGAATCCCAGTTGACAGTTTTGGGAGGCTGAGTGATTCAATCTGTTGGATCACTTTAACGCTTAACACCTACTTATGTTATAATAGCCTACGATAATATAGATTCTTAGTTCGGTTCACTAAGAAAATAATATATACGAGTCTTTCAGGTGACAGAATGATTAACTCCAACTCTAACAGTTTTCTGAAAAATATTTTAATTATAATTCTCGTTGCAAAAGAACGACGGAAATATTAACGTATAGTATATTCACTACTAAATTGTTATAGGACCTATAATGAAATCATGAAGGCTGATTTGATGAAGTCACGGAGAAAGTGATTCTGTCCACTGAAAGGTTCTACGAATGATATGAAAAAAATCTAAGTAATCTTTTAAGAATAAACCAAAGAAATAATAATGAAAAATTAAATAGACTTAACCGCCCACAGTCGGAACCAAACCCGTTTGAAGGGAAGAGCCGGGTTTAACTCTAACAATAATTTAACACGACGTAAAACTTAATATTCAAACAAAACTTAATATATAGGTGATATTTATATCATTACAAGATAAAGTTAAATTTATTATATATATTTATAATAATAATAAAATTCTTTAGACATGTGATTTAATTTTAGTGTAAAAACAATAATTTTAATATTATTCACAAATCATCCATATTGCTTTGTTTTATAGATATTTAGTCTTAGCACTTAATTATTCATTTTATTTTTACCAACAGTTAATCCGAACAACTGAGATTTTACAGATTTTTTTTTAATCTGTACACATATACTGTATTTAAAGCGACGTGCAAGTGACGAATTGTCAAAAATAGTAATTTTCGAATCTAAAGATTGCTTAGAAGTGAGTGCAAACATACAGCTCCATCTTATTACATTTGCTTCAGGTAAATACAGATTGCTTTTGGAGTCAAATCATCTAGTCCTGTGTAGTATTTTCAAATTTTTGGTCCTGCCATAATGTATTTGCTTTTTAACAAATAATTTTCTTTTAATCCTTAATGATTTTTTCAGTAATAAGAATTGTTTAATGTTGCTCTGAAAATGTATAAATCTACATACTCTACAGAAAAACAGCTTTCTTAAATCTCTTCTAACTTTATCGATCTGAGAGGCAATCATCGTTCTGCTTACGAAATTAGATTAATAGTCTGGATTTCGTGGGAATCGAATAAAACCATTTTAGAGCTCCAGTGGCCAATTACAACGGGTGGAAATGGCTCACCTTTAAGTCCTCGGAGCTGTGCGGGAGTGTTTCGTGATTAAATATTTCTTTTTCCTCTCCTGGTTAAAATCGCTTTCATAGCAAAAATACCTCCTAAGCATACAGAAAATTGTTACTCGTAAAATACTTTTAAGCAGGCATGAGAATAACGACCATTTACTGCATGTTTTCTATATTTCCTTATTCGTCAGTTTTTTTTTTTTGTTTTTTTTAATAATAGTTTTTAAGGTAACAAAAAAGTTAATTAACTCCAATTATTTTAACATATCTGAGAAAACAGAACAATCATTATTGCTCTCAACAATTATAAAATACGAATTACTAGTACTATAACAAGAGTTACAATGCTTTAAACTTGTTAAACATTTACAAGAACATTGCATACATCAAATTGCATGATTAAACCGCTAAGGAAATAGTGATGACTAAGGAAAATAGTCACGAGCTGAGTAACTAATTAGAACAACCCTATCAATATGCCTAATAAATTTTGATTCATTTAACGGATTCGAAAATCTACTGAGGGCGGACCCAACGCGACTGATGTGTATGTCATCGGGTATTTTATACACTTGGGCGACTCTTGATTAAAAATAACAAATAATTTGTTCTTTATATATATATATATATAAAACATAACATATAACACTAAAAGTAACCCGAGTAATAAATACTATTTGTGATAGCTACAAAAACTATTATTACGCCTTCACACCATAAAATCCACTCAGTCAGAACATATAAACACATTAAAAAAAAGAAAAAACACGCATGCACCAAACGTGGCTGTGGTGTATGCTATGAGGTATTCTGCACTTCCGCTATGCATTCGATTTTTAACTTAATGCAAAGGATAATGAGTATTATCTTTTTTTTATTCTGCTCAAGTCTAAAAGCAATCTAAACAATAAATACAAATTTCAATAGCTACACCATCGATTATTGATCTTAACAACCCAGAAGCGCCATGAAGTAGGCGGGATTCGAAAATCTACATCAAGTAAGAATATAAATATATAAAAATAAAAAGCGAGGGCGCGCCCAACGCGGCTGTGATGTAAGTCTTCGGGTATTTTGCACTTGCGCTGTACACACGACTCTTAAAACAGGTAATTGGACATAATTGCCGATTTGAGGTGAGGGGTATTGAATAACTGGGGAATCGAGAACAATTACGTCAGATTCCTCTAACGGCCTGATTTTGAAAATTGTTTGGTGAGAGGCGCGAGTAGGGTAGGTCACTTAACTTATGACAACACAGTTTCCGTCAAAGTCCAAATGGTTTTAAAAGATAAGCAAAAAATGTTGTTTGCAGCAATAAGAATGGATGATTCAAAAGTTAATAAATAGTAAAAAAGTATACCAAAAAAAAAAAGAAGCCATAGACATTGTATTTTAATCCTATCTAATTAGTGAATTACAGAAAATCCTAAATCATCAAGCAAAAATGTTCTTTTTCGAGTTTTATGATTTATTTAGCTATCTCTATAATTAAGTTACAGTTCAGTTTGTATTTATAATAAAAAACAATTATTATTTCACATCTTTATGTGCTTATAAAACATATTAAAAAATAACGTTACACATCTTGTGTCGTAATATAGAATCAATCTTTACTAAAATATAATCCTATTATGTAGAATAGACATCTCACGTTTATTTGCTGAACTTCTTAATTTGAGAAAGCTTCTGATTAATTGAATTGAAAGCCTACATACTAATTGTCTCTACGTTCATTAATATTGACAGTATGTGTTAATAATATATGTAATTACTTCTATAACTATAATGGAATTTTTAAATAATTAATAAGAGTTTAGTCATGAATCACATTAATAATTAAGAAGTTATAAATTTTATTATAAGTAAGCAATTTTCAATTGCAATAGTATTTGTTTTTAAGTTGCAGTTAATTTGTAAGTAGTATAGTCCTGTTTAAATATTTTATTTTTAAACTAATTTCAGTTTTTATTTATATTTATATTTCAAATACCAAAATAATTAAGTATGTAGATTAATAAGTATTTGTTATCCTAAAATCCCGAATTTAAATTAATTTTCGTTTATAATTTGAAATGAAGTTTTTGACCTCAGAGAGTGTAAGTGGTCTCCAAGTTAATATGGGTTTTACCACATTAACAGTTGAACAGAAAAACAAAATTTAAGAGAATATTTTTAGGAAGGATTATGCCAAATAACTCATGATTATTTTATTAATCAATTCCTTTTTTTTAAGCTGAGTAAAAAAACCTTCCTACAACTCAATAATTCTCTTTATTATAGATCATACATCACGAACAAAGAAACCACGAGTATAATAAAGACCCAATCTGGCACCTTCTCAATGAATCCTCTCGAGACAAGTGGTGCTTGGGAGAGGGAGAAGATTGTCAAAACAGTTTATATGTTGGAGGGTCCACGCGGTGTCGCCTTACAGAGGGGGTCGTGATTGCAGTGGGCGTGAGAGAATTATTGCACCAGATGAATAGCAACTTTCTGATTACTCCTGATATCTGATCCACGGGCTTCTGCTCCGTCCTGCGTTTTCAATTTGGGTCCCCGTTAATGAAGCGATTGCTTCCAGCAGATGAGGGATGATGAATATGAACATATGTTGCGTAACTGGTGTCTTCGGTAATCGCTCTCCAGGCAACAGCAGGAAATTTAAAACATTTTTTTCCACATAAAGCTTAGCTCAAACGCTGAACTTAGTTGTAAAAAACATGTTTCTAACTGGTTTCGAGGAAAGACTTCTTTATTCTCGAAGGTATAAATAATGCAGGGTGCGGAAGAGTAATCTATTGTTTTCATTCAATGCTTCTTATCTAAAAAACAAGTTTTTAATTTTTTTTTTCTCTCTACTTAATTTTTAAGTTATAGCATAACTATAGTTAATTCTATTCATTTATTATTGTTATTATTTATGAAGATATTTATTTATCTATATGTCTTTTCCAAAATCATACAATACACCCGAGCATCAACTAACTAACTTAGTCTCCTCCACTGGAATTCAATACCAGTGAATAATAGTGAAGCACTAGAATCCCTTGGAATCATGCTTCACCTTCTACGCGAGGGTGAATAATCTTGACATAGGCTGTAAATATTTTACATTTACCTAAATACTACAGAACCTAAAGAGTGTCAGATGCACTTATTTTGTATTTACTTAAGCATTTTTTTTTTTTTTTTTTGTCTGTTGTATGAATTATTCTATTATTATTTAACCAGTTTTTATTATGTTCCTAAAGACCTTTTTTACGTACATATATTTGATAAATCGCTGCTTTCAATAGTGACACATTTGACAAAAAAAAGTGTTGATTTTATTTAGAATTGGTCGTATACCAAAGATAGCACCGTAGACTGCGGTTACTTTCCTTAATGAGGTCATCCTGCAGGCTTCCCTACGCCTATTAAGCTCTGTTACAAATCAAATCCAGTCTAAGGTATTATCTATGAAATACCTGGAAGACAAAATTAAAAAAAAACTTTTTTTCAGATAGTAGCACATCTAAAATTCAAGCAAAGCAGTGATATTTATAATTTATTTATTACTATTTTTTTTACTATTATTATCATTTTATATTTTTTTTAGTTTTATCTGCTGTGTATATGATATGGCATGAATGAATGCTTAGAACTCTATTACTTGACTACTAATAATACTCTTGATTTTGGAAGCTTGTTATCATTCTTCAATAATAGCTATATAATGAAATACAACACACCCGAGCGTTGAACAAGGACCTAAGTACTACACTATGCGCTCTATACTTGAGCCAAAAACTCTCCCAAGGTATCGGAACCACGAAGATCGATAGTCATAAAAATGGGAAGGTAGCTGGGTATTGTGAAACTAATTAGAGGTAGGCTGGGGGTGGTTCCAGCCCGCCGGCGCCGCCTCTGCTGACATTTAGTTCTGATTAGAGCCCCGCCCCTTCAACCTTTACTCGTCCGATCGATTCTTAGCTGGTGGGGGCCCAAGTCTTCCTCATTTTTTTTTTTTTTTTTAAGTTTCTCTCTTATAATGAATATAATTAAAAAATATATCTTAAATTTTTCCAGAAGTTTTCAAATAACCATAATTCCGCTCTATTTTTCAAGAATACGATTTCTTCTAAAAACCAGGTTTGGGATTTAAATAAACCTGTGATCTAGAAAAATTACTTAATTATTAAATTATTTAATTTAAATTTGTTGTAAAAAAGTAAATTCAGAGACATTTTCTGATAATTTTTTTTTCTGCGGACTAATTATCTACCTTAGTAGTTCTAATATTTTTTATTAATGTCACAATAATAATATATTTTTCTTTCCGACGTTTCGGACCGTCAATCCACTTTTAGACATCTCCTCTTTTACTATTATTGTTATGCTTTTTCTTCCACTATTTGATTTTTATATTTATGCTTTTAAGCTATTAGTTTACAGTTAGTTTTTTATACAGTTTCAATTTGAAATGATGTCATCTTTTCTTGTTCCAAAACCATAGATATTCACTGTCGTATAGTCTTTTATGTACCATACTACGTAAAGTTCAATAACTTAATTTTAATGCACTATATTTGGTTCTAGAAGATAGCTAATGTACCATAAATGCTGTAACTGGTGACTTTTTCGGTAAGTAAGATCTTTCTAAGCAGAACAATATAGTTGTTAAGATATGTTTATAAAAAAACTGTTTATCATGAGACCACTAAGTATTGTAATCCATACAAACTGTCCAATAAGTCTATAACAAAATCATTATTGCTCTTTAATAAAAAGAAGTAGATCAAACAAAATGATAAACTCTTTTAAAAAGTAACCAGCATGCACAACAATCCTATAAGCTAAATTATTGTTGAAATTTTAAAGGGAAAAAAAACGTTACATTTATATTTAGAAATTTGTTAAATATCTAACACTTATATTTCATTTCTAATTGCCTTGAGGGAATGCTTCTTGTTAAGGTTCTGAAGTAGGCATTAATTTAATACTATAGTTTTCAAGACATCGATTTTTAAAAAACTTTTTACTCCAGAGAATAATATACAATCTGAGAAATGATTAAACGAAACTGAGCGCCTCATTACTGTATTAATTCGAATAGAAAATATTTATTTAATAATGAGCAGTCTAAACTCCGTTCAATAAAAAAATGATCAATAAGCTGTATTTCATTCATATATTTATAAATACAGAATATTCATATTTCATTTTAACAGTAATTCTGTAACGAAATCGTACCTTTTATGATCATAAATAAGGATTTTACTTAGTTTATAATTCCTCTAAAGATAAATTAGTTAACTGGTTCCGTAAACATTCATTTAATTAAAAATTATAATAACCTTCAAAATTATTTCCCTCCTAGATTAGGCAACATCTATAAATAGGAAAGAGACTACGCGTTTTCGGGAATTTCCAGTCTTAACTCGGAGGTCAAATCTTTACTCGTAACCTACTTCCCGATATAACTTAGAGAACATTCCAGATCTAATGGTCTCGTACTAGTAAAGTTGTGACTAAGATAAGACCATGAGAACTAATAAACGGTTCTACTGTCCCGAACAGTTGGTGGCAATTAATTTTCTATATCACAGAATTTAAAAGGTTACTCGGTTACTCTTCTCAGAGCAATGCGCCCGTTACATTTTAGCTCAATAAAGTACTTATATAAATGGAACTCCATTGAACTATGTAGGCACAGTAAGAACGTTTTGAGCTTCGTTATCATTTGAATTTATATAGAGCCGAACGTTCTATTGAAATACAGTCGTAAAATAAAATATTGGTCTCATACATAAAAAATGTGTTTTTTATTGCCATCTCTTATACAATATAATAATGTTCTTCACGACATTTTTTTCCTTCCTTTATTTTATGGAAGATGAGTACGAAATAGTAGGAAGAAAAACGTACTCACTGGAGAAAAAAATACACAACAAAATAATGGATATGACTACTCAGAGAAGAAGCTTTACAACTTCAAAAGTGTCCAATACTCAATTGATTGTACAACGATTTTTTTCGATTTTCAGCGTCCTACGCCTTTAACATAAATCAACAAAAGCTGAAATTAACTTCTACAATGTTGGTCGATTTTTGTACAAACAATATGGAAAATCAAAAAAACGTAAAGCAAGATAACCTTAGAGAATTCGATTTTTCCTAATGGATTCGTCTCATAATTTGAGTAGAATTGCTTACCAATCATCAATCAATCAATCATGCTTAGCAGTCAAATGATAGGAACTTTAGTCTCCTCCGCTGCCGGTCAGAGAATATTCTGATTATGACAACGATTACTTAGGGGTAATTGAATTCTCAACCATTTTGTTTCATACATTTTTTCAATGGAATCGTCAAAAAACGTTTTAAAAAATCCCTTTTATTAGGATATATTAGCTGTTTGTTTTTTAACATTATTTCTGGATCGGGAAAAGCATGAAATAAAAATCATTTTATAACTAGATTTTCCCTGAGGATCCATCATATGAAATATCTGTTTACCAAACATACTTCATCAACCATAACTTTCGTGTTACGACAATGAAACTTACAAAGTTTCATTTCTTAACTATCAAAACTCTTAAATAAGAGGAGCTGTCATTCGATTCTATTATGGAACAATGAGGGGGTCAGGTCAATATCTTTTTTTTTTTAATTAAATATAAAAAGCTTGAGTTGAATCAGATATGACATCAATATGAGGACTATTACTATAACCTATATCCATGAAAAATAATATCTTACGATGAATAAATATTACAATCACTCATATCATCAAAAGAATCAATGAAACAAATTCGATTAGTACCTAGATAGGATGATTTAAAAAAAAAGTAATAAAAACGGAATAATCTCACGGAAAATAAACTTATGATTATTGCCATTAATAAAGCAAATTCAACTAAAAAAAAAAATAATAAGAGGCCTTTAAAAACGAGAAGCACGTCGTAAAATAGTCCCATTTAAACTATTACAGTAGTAGAAAAACCAACAGTATCCAAGTCATGGTGTTTTTTTCTTAATGGAATTTATCAACCAAGGATCCAACCTTTTCGTATCGGAATGAGTTAAGGATTTTAATGTTTTTAAAAGACAAGCAGATGGCAGCCAATTTTTTTTTCAATCCCCTCCATAGGATTAGATAGCCTTGGAGGACTAATTTAGGCAGCGTAGATCGTCCTCAATGTTGAGAAATTTACGACTAGTCTCGTTTCGGACGCTGATGAGCAACATAAATCGCCAATAAATGTTCCGAGTCCAGGACAAACATAGTAGATCCAAAGGAAGATAACGGTACCCCATTAAACGAGGTAGGAGTTATGCTCGAATAAAAGGAGGGGGAAAAAAATCACGAAGTCGAGTTGTTTTGTAACATTATTTATTTACAAAGCCTACGGTAAACATGAGTACACTAGACGAGCAAAAAGAAATTACATCCTCAGGCTATAATTACTGAGAACCGAAATAACCATTATATCTTCCGAGATAAAGACCTCGATAAAATCTTGATACTTTTTTAATACGAGTTAATGTGCGTTTTTCTTTTCCTTTTCTTTTATTCATTTATTTTTCTATCCATACAACATGAGCATGCAAAATTCTATTTAAATCAATTTAAAATTAATAGCGGTAATATAATAAGTTTTTTTCAGTTAATTTAAATAGAACAGAACCAGAGTGCAAATAAATAAAATAGCCAAATAGTATTATTATTTACGGAAGACATACTTTATATATTAATACTCGCGAAATTGTATTCTTCCTTTTTAGTGTCTCTATTCTTTATTAATTTTCTTATATTCTGTTATTTTATAATTATCTCGATATTTTGTGGTCCTTCATCATCATCATACTTTTTTCTGGTCTCCTTGCTAATTAATTACATTCATACAGGACCGTAGCTAGGCGGTGCGAAGATGTGTCATTGGCATGGACGCAGACACAAAGAGTTATGTAAAAATCAAGGTTTATTGGAGGTCCAAAATATTAGCTAAAACGTATGTAGACCAGAGGTCCCAATTATAATATTATAATTAAACGAAAATACAATATTAATTTATATATCATGTAATATAATAGTCCCTCTCCAAATCTAATAAATAGATTTTTTCAAGAGACAATACATATTGTAATATTTATCACAGTTGCTAATAGTAGTTTAAAATTGAAATTAATAAAAATAATACTTTACAAAAATAAATATCAAATTCATAAAAATTTCGTATAAGTTATTCGATTTAAGAGCGAAATTAAAATCATATAAATTACGGATTCATAAACTTTTTGAGAGGAATTCATTGATGAAATTGGAAATCTAAATACTTTTTTTTTTCGTTCACTCCTGTAGAAAAATAGTTATTATCAAGAACAAAAATAAATAGAAGATATATTCAAGTATCTAAATATATTGAAAAAAGAAACTGAATATATAAAATTAAACTAAAAAGTATATTTATTGAAGTTAGGGAGAAGTTGAGAAAAAAAAAGCAGGAATAAATGTTTCCTATATGATATTTAGTTATAATACAAAATGAAATCTAATAAAAGGATGATAATAAAAATATATTTATATTTATAAAATATCTAATAACATATTGATTAGTATTATGTGGCATGGCTTGTAAAAGAAAACATTTCTCCCCCAATAAAATAAAACCAATTACATTAAATCAAATAATAACAATAAACAATAGAAAAAAATTATGAACTACAAATTACTCTATATTACAGTGCACATAATATTACTCACTTTACAACAGTGTAATAAATACCTACCTGACTTTAAATACGCTAGAAGTTAAAAAGAAGAGTTGGACTATCAGCGTTTCTTAAGATAATCATCCATTCGTCAGACAATCAAATCAATGCGAAAATTATAGGGGCAAACTTAAAATTGATGAAATTCCGGCGTAATGTCTAAGCTAAAATTGGAGCGATAATTACCTGTCTTTTACTAATGGAGAGTCAAACTGACGAAAATAATACGTTTTATACTATTTTCATCATTCACCGTTTTAATTGCAGACAACGCCCACATTCGATGACGACATCGTGGCTCAATTCTCACACAAATTAAAATCAGACGGCCTCAGTCCCAATTAGTAAATCCATATTACGGACATAACGAGGGTGAAATTTGATAATTCTAGAAATAAATAAAGTATCCTGTTAAATACGTTTCTTCTGTGATGTGTGTAACCGCTTGTGCAACACGGGCATTAAGAGTTGTGACGATATGCTCTCTTAGATGAGACGTGCGATATAGCCGAAGCATCAAGTACGTTTCAGCATGAAACAGCGGGTACGGAATATTTATAGTTAAGAGATTTATATCAAGATATATTACGGGATTAGAAACTTTCTCTAATGCGGGTTTTCGCACAAAAATCGCTTTAAATGAAAGTGTTTCGGAAAGCAATGAACCCTGTCCTGTGTGAGTAGAAAGACAATGATGACTACAATTCAATGCCCAAGAAACAGCTTTAGTATTAGATGCTTCAGACAAGACTGATATGAACAGAGGCCTTCGGTCATAAAACATGGTAACTAACAAAATGAAAATATGTGGGAAATCGATTGTTAAATTGTGAAGATAATATTCGGTACTCCGACAAAAATCACAAAATTATATTGCCCAGTCATTTTGAGTGATTCAAAAATAAAACTTTTAATACTAGCTGTTTACTACTTTTTTTGTTTGTGGACATAAGAACAAATAATAGAGGAAGGGTACTGGCAGATAACATTTTTTTCAACTCAGTATGAGTTCCTGTCATCATGCGAAGTAGACAAACACAAAACAACAAATGAAAGAATTCGATAATTAACTAAAGAGCTAATGTTCTCGTGTTTCAAAAGTTGTTATAACAATAGTTGGATTTTACTTTCAACTTACCTATACATGAAATATAAAAGTAAGTAGAAATATTTGCAAATACTACATAAATTACTGTTTTGAAAGGTATAAAGATTAATTTAATCTTGAAGTAAGTTAGCAAGTGAAAGTTGTTATTCAATATAAAATGTAATCGATCTTCAAAATTCTAAAAATTTCTATTATCTTTGTGAGTATAGAATATTATGGGACAATAAACTACAATTACTTTGTGCGTAAGCTTTTTTTATCTCAAAACATCAATGAGTACACCGTAATACGTTGGACTGGTCATAACAATGCTTGTGTATATGTATAAATCACAATTATATACATTTATTTTGACAAATAATCTGATCATGACAGCGAATCCGCGCTAGCGACCCATAAGTGATCAATATTATTGAGTCAATTACAAATTGCGTCAATTGAGTGGTATATTGACAGGCATCTAACATACACCACATACTATAATACTGACAGAATAAGTTCAGTTTTAGCTTGTAAAATTCTCAGACTTCTCTAAGTTCTCCCGGTCCGGTAAAGACCTTGGTTAATTAAGTAGAAAAAAAAAGGTAAACTTGTTGGGAAAAATATTTACCTTTCGTGCAGAAAAGTATAATTTCTCTCACCATCATCATTAGACTAGAAAATTCTAAACATTAGACATACTAACTAAACGCTTCAAAATTTTCTCTTGACTAAAAATAAACAATTAATAACCTAATATAATACATAACATTAAACTAGACGATTATATTAATACTCAGTTTGGTCCAGTTCTAGTATATTAAGCCCTAATAACAGCCTAGTAAACTAGAAAATAGAGGATTCAGCTCTATCATTATCCATTTTTAAAACAGAAAACAAGGCCGACAATTGCGCAGGCCTCGAAGCGAGCGTGCCTATTGGCCAGATAGGGGAAGGTGGACAAGCAGTCGCTCTTCAGTTCTAGCTATGATGACTCGGGACCGGAGAGAATTGTACCAATGGAGGTTGTAATAAACATCAACTAAACTGTCTTTGTTGCACTGTTGAGGTGTGTCTAATCATAAACGAGAACGAATGCACGATTAATTAGTAATAAAGCAATTTTACATAAAGTTATCACCGACTATAAATTCTCAAGGTTACTAGGGCCAAGTATATCGCAACCCAACTTAAAGTAGAGACAATAGCAGAGCTTTTATTTATTAAGACATGGCCTAATTTAATACTTTACAATATAAAATCAATAATAATAATACAACATTAAATTTAGAAGAAATTATCCAAAGATCACAGTTCTCAAAATGACATTATCAAACCTCATCTTAATATTATATGTTATGATATAAGTTCTTAAAGCGGATACTAATATACTTGAGAGCATTTAGAAAACCTCAAATGAATAAGAATAATTGATTTTATGAATAGCGTTAACCATTTAAATATATGAGTTTTCTTTAGACTTTACTTCACATGATTAAGTAATATGAAATACGCTTTTTTTTCCTATTAACGGTTTAATTTATATCATATTTTTATAGCATTTAATTAGCGACTGACAGCTAATCTATTTGACAACTGTCACTCAGATATCAAGACCAACTGACAGACTATTTATAAATATAATAAGTTACAACTAAAAAAAACAAAAAACAACTTCATATAAATTCTTAGGCACAAGTGGACTATGACTGGTATTTTAATTGTAAAACAATTTTTTTTTAATAAAGTAATTAAACATTAGTTTGTATTAGTCGTGTACCTTAACCACTGTGAGGAGGAAAGGGGGAGGGGTCGTAGTGTTTTATTCTTATTTTTTTGAGGCCACCTTTCTCTCAAAAATATAAATAGAATTTGGTAAAACCAACGTAAAAAATCGATTTTTTTACAACGAAAGAAAGTAAACAAAAAGTCTCCTACGCCACTAGGTATTATAGAGACCAGTAAAACAATTTATACATACAAAGCTCAACATTGGAACAATAAGATTATGGTTGAAAAAAAAAAACGAATATTCAACAGGGACTACAATTATATAACAAGATATGCCTGTATATTTTATCTTTTATTTTTATTGAATCATTTTTAATTCATATTATTTTTTCCTTTAATAGTAACGTCTAAAACTGCTTTCATAAAGTCTTCCCTTGTTTAGAAAATAAAAAAACAGTAATAATCAAATCTTGTAAGGAATAAAAAAAAAACTAAGAGATGTTAAAATATAGAGAATAACCATTAGTGAAATCATTTTGACCCTGGCTGGAACAGGAACTGCCAGTTTGTTCGCTCGGCAACAGTTTACAGCCTATTTCGAAATTGTTCTGGAAGTTGGAAATAGTTCTGAGGCTATGCATTAAGCCGACTTCCACTGAAGATAGCTCCCTGCCTTTCTACAGGTCCATTACTGTGTCGAAACCGTCAAATGGGGGCGAAATTGGCACCCAGCGGGATTTACGACTTCGGAGTAACTCGTGTTGTCTCCTTGCGGGTCTGCGGTAGTCGCTTAATGAGCGCTTATGGCGAACTTCCTAAAATGCCTGACTCCACAAACAGGATTCTTTTCGTTAATTCCGCTGGAACCAAACGACCATTGCTGCCAAGTAGCCTTTCCTTTCCAATTAATTTGTCCGAGAACAGACTCCAGAAACAGACCCCATGAGGCTAATGGAAGTGCTTCAACATCAATCAGAATGTTATAAATCAAGTCCAATTAGAACCGTTTAATAACAGATGTAAGCTGCTGCGGCCCTAAATAACATTTGCGCAGATGACAGGAAAATGGTATGCTAAGGGCAAATTAATTGCTTCTCAAACCCTTATTCGCTAATAGAACTATGACAGATCGCAGAGTAAGTATAAATCGAATTCATTCCCTCGGGTGTGTAATTAAAAAAGGAAATTAAAAAGTACAGAAATAAGAATATGACATTTCTTGAATTACTTCTCCAGAGAATTCTGCCCTATAATAATCACGACATAGGAATACTTGGACAATCGCACTCGATTTGGTATTAAAAGAGAATTTTCAATCCCAAGAGGGGAGGAGGGATAGCACATTTAGCAACAGCGACAAATATTTGCACAACTTCTCCGTGATTGGGCGTTGCCGTTGTGCATTCGTTTATATATTCCGTTTTTCGAGATGTATTCAATCTAGCCAGGCTGGTCTTTCTCAACACACCAACCGGCTGTAATGCCTCATTCATCCCCACGTATCATTGCACAATCAATAAAAATAATCAATTTAACTCTTCATTCGGTTATTATTTCCACATCTACACTTGTAGGTGCAATGCACAATGTTTCACAGAAAATATATTGCCTCAAATCAAATCACATCGATAATGTGTTTAAATATCTAAGCAATTAGAAGAAAAATCTCACTGTATGATTTATTTGGGTAGGATTCCATAAACAGCGAAGTTATTAGTGTCAACATATATCCGGTTTCCTTGCAAGTTCCTTGCAACTAACTGTCCACATCATATAGGAGCGGGTTTTAGCGTTCACTGATTTAGAACATGCCGAGATCTAGGCATACTTTCAAAAGAAATTCTGAACATAATTTTGAAAACGGTAATAAATCAAAAACAAGATGAAAGTTAATAGTCTAAATATTTTGGAAGATCGTTCAGAATGTTTTCTTATCCAATTCAGTTGAAGATATGTTTTCGAAAATCTCAAAAAAAAAATTGTAAAAAAATATAAAGCATGATTACTATTACAAATTAAAAGTAACATAAAAAGCTGAGCTTCCATTGTATTGTTTAAGTCCCTCTTTGCTCATAATATTTTACTACATTTATATTTAAATAAATACATTAATCTCAATACGCCTCAGTTGTCTATGTTCTAAGCGTCCTATTAAACCGTCAAAAATGACATTGTCTTAAATTACTTATTAAAAAAAAGATATTTAAAATTTAAATAAATAAATTTTAAAAAAGTGCGGAAATTTAAAGTCATTTAGACTCAAATCGCAGATCTTTTGAAAAATGCGGTAGATATGGTCCTACCAGAGAACTTTACACCTCTCATTAATTCCCTGCTCATAATTCAATCTCTTTAAGTAATGCTTACAGAAATTTACAATAAAACTCAAAATATAACAAGTAAATAAGGTGTTAATGATTATTGGTTGTGAAAGTACTCATCGCAGGCGTCCTAATGAATAGTTTATGTTTGATAATAGGACTATCATTTCTAAACACCTCCCAGTATATAGATACGGATCACCAAGATCTTATTATAGTTATGTAGAAGTTCTAAGCGTTTGTCAGGTACATGTTGAAGTAGTAGCCGGAACGTTCCAGTTCTAATCTATATCAAAATTCCATCTCAGCAATCTGATCAATAAAGCTGATACGGAAAAAAGGGATATCACTAAAATATTCAGTAGGACGAAATGTTGCATGCTTAATTATAAAAATAAACAAAAATAAATGTTATATAAAATTATTAAAACATCAAGAATATATGTATGCATACATAATGTTAATAAGACATTAGTATTCTGTTATCGTATAAATTAAATTAGTGTTAACTAAATGTCGCCAAGCTCTTCTCATTCCAAGCACGTTCCCTGCACACCCGGATGCATTTCCACCCTGACAGTCAACCGATTAAACAGTACTTAACGATATCATTTAACACTAACTTTGCTATTGAAAATCAGTAACAAGGATAATGACTATTAAAATCATTAATAATTAGAGAAATATTAAATACTGAAGTTTAAAAAAAACTAAGGTATTAAAGTATTAAGGATAATTCGTGATAAAAGTCAATAATAATCTCCCTTTTTTTACTTTGAAAATGTATATTAAATCGTGTAAATTTTTTAGTTGTTTTTATTATTTTTTTTTGTTTCACGTGAGACTTAGCAATTACATTTGCATAATAATTACGATACAAAACCGCCAGCCCCAACACATTTATGAGCAGTGGAAACTTGCGTAACCGTAAAGATATATGTAAGGTTGTCAGCTTACACGAAAGACCACGAAGTGCCAACTATAAGGCAATCTCTCCTTCACTATGTAGAAGAACCCGTGGGCCTGGTAAGAGCTCAACATCTGTTGGAACTGTACCACGAGATGTCACATATATCATAATTACACAAGCCTAAACACACACTGCGAACATTTCAATTTACACCGTCAATTGTAATCCCACTATCTTTTATTCATTAGGTGTACGTCACTGTCATTCATTATACTCGGCCACAACGACAAATCTGACGGTCACTACGAGATATACAATAGCCGTTTACAGTACCTGATGGATTCGTTCTGTTAAATAGCTATAATTTGTAACCTATCTCAGGTTTAAAGATAATGAAATCCCAGGATTTTTAAGTAGAAAAAAGTTATAAACAAAATTAAGCGTAAAGGCACAGGATAAAGTAGGTCAGTAATTTTTTTTTTTTTGGAAAAAAGAAAATTATATTCGTTTTAGGGTTGTACCAAATACCATCTTTCATATAAATTTAAAATTATAAATTTTTCGCCTGGATTTATTCGGAGCATTTTTTTCCCTTCTGCGACTATTTTTCATATAATCCTTCATAACTCCTCTTCATTTTATCCGATTCGTACGTTAATATACCCTTTGGACAGCTGAATGCCTTCTCTTTCAGCCGGCATCGACAAAATTTATATTATGAGGGCTAAACATGGGTTTAAATAAGGGAAAAAAGTCACACATTTTATTTTATATCTGTTCTAATTTGTTTAGTTAGACACGGTTTTTTCCCTTTGGTGCGGTTTATAGACCCACGAAGAACGAATATCAACTTTGTTTTCACTCTTTTTCATGGCCCAGTCGGTTTGGATTTTTTCAATATTTTGAAAATTACGAGGCACACGGAGGGATTTTGTTTAAAACTATTTATATTTTAGGTAGTGTATATATGGCAAATAAAATTGCCTCTAAGAAGAAAAAAAATCACATAAATCGGGCCAGTATTAACGATGGTACGGCAAAGTTAGTTGTTATCAAATACGTTACCATGGTTACCGTATTATCACATCATCTATATATATTAAATCCATATACATCCCCACATATAGCAATAGCGAAGCATTGCTGGTTCAACTAGTTAGAGATTTTTTAAATTGTAGTACCAAAGGCATCTATAACATAACAGAGAGACATTGGACTATAATAAAACACATAGAGAGGTTTATATATTTTTTTTTCCGTTTGAATCTTAGTAGACACCTTTCACTGCAGTTTTATGTAAATATGGGTTTGGCATTAATTGAAACTTTAAATTAGACTTTGATACTTTCAATTATGAGCTTTATAAGAGCTCATAAATACCGTATTCGTTGATAACGGTTTTATTAATAACCGCAGGTAAACTCATTAGGAAATATTGTCATTATAATACTTCTAACAATAAAAA
Source organism: Halyomorpha halys (assembly GCF_000696795.3). Classification (NCBI taxonomy): domain Eukaryota; kingdom Metazoa; phylum Arthropoda; class Insecta; order Hemiptera; family Pentatomidae; genus Halyomorpha; species Halyomorpha halys. The sequence goes on along the minus strand of NW_027107158.1, from coordinate 301,726 downwards.
TAAACTATTTACTATTATCGAACGAATCATCTTACTTCTTAATTAATGCAACTAAAAACGAAGTAAGTCAGAATATATTAAAAAAAAAAAAGAATCTCATAGCTTATCAATTTATCTCATACTCCGATGTAGTATATTGAGTTTCACAAGATATAATCCCCATATAGGAAACATCTTAAAGACATGAGATATAAGCAGTATGAGGCAGAGCAACAACTAACCGGCTAGGGAGTATATTTATTGCGTATCGCGGTCGCTACAACGTCTCCCGCTGTTAGAATGTCGTAGGCACAACGCGAATAAATACTGCACCGTTTCCGATGGGAATAGACCCGCATGTATATACCATATACAGATTTTTGTCCATGCAGAGTCGTTCCTTCTTTTCCTAACCATAAGCCAGCGTAACGGTAACGGAAACTCAATATTCATCAGAAAAATGAAACCATAACAAACAATGTCAGTATCCAATAATTTTAAAGCAATAACATGAGATATTTTAATCTCCTTATGAATTTAAATCAATTTTGAGTCTAGATTTCGCTTCATATTTATTTTTGAAGATTAAATTCTTCATATCTTATCCCTTCGATTTTAAGGGCTGAAGCCAGAAAGAAATACATTTAATAAATATTTAGGGATTTGGTAAATATTATAAATGAACGATATTATATCACATTTGACCAATTTCTATAAAAATTACAGACATAAGAATTATTTAGTAAAAATAAGAACTATATTTTTTTTTTATAAACACACTCTATATATTTAATTTGACTTTATTATATTCAGACGTCAAAGGGTTCAGTAAAGATGATTATGTTAATTAATTAAAATTATAAATGCACTCTGAGCTTTAAAAAGTATGAGAATGAGCTTCGAAGTTTTTCTGCTTCTAAATTTAAGCTAAGGACTTTCACACAGAACTCAGAAAGAAATATATATATAT
>NW_027107158.1:284081-300712 GCF_000696795.3 Halyomorpha halys | reverse complement strand
TTAATGTTCTATTTAATAATTCCCCAAGAATTTAATTAATATTTTTTAAGTAAAAGTTTTAATCGATAACTATTAGTATATACAATATTTTTTGCAATCCTCAGGGTTGTACTATAATTATTTTTAGTATTCTAAGTAATTAATAATTAGTTTTTACATTTTAGTAAACAAAAAAAAATAAAGTACCTCGGAAGACGAATGTGGTATGCCACCAATTCGATCCGATTAGAGTTTTAAGAATTATTTAGTAAAAATAGAAACTATAATATTTTTTTTATTAACTTTGTATTTATACATATCATTTACGGCTAATGGCTGAATTAAAAATTTACATAGACACAGAGTGGACATACAGGAAAGTATACTTCCAATATGAGCTTCTAGAAGAGTGAGAATGAGCTTCGAGCTTTTAAGTTTCAAAATTAAAAATATTATAACTCCGACTGAAAATCACAATATACATCTCATAACCACTGAATATTTACTGATTAAAATGACGATATAGAATTAAATGAATAAATAAATAAAACAAAAACTAACAGTTTACATAAGAGTTAGATAACATAAATCGAAGCTTATACTAAGAGTTGATAAAGCGGCAACTCGCATGCCACTGGTACCTTAATACGATACCGTATGAACGGGATATTATCGATACAAAGACGGGATTATTTCCCTCCTGTTATTACGTCATCGATTTGGCCAGCTATCATTCAGAGAAATCTAACACCGCCCAGAAACCTTCAATCAGCGTTGCTTCAGAGCATCTATTTCACCTGGGTAAAAGTACTGGCGACGGGTAATTGAACGCATAGATCCTAGTACCTATGTTCTGAAAGTTATATGGGTGTCAGCATCACAACTTGTTCTGATTAAGATAGTGCCCACTACAAATTACGGTACCAGCGCAGTTAGCATATGCTCGCCCGATTACCAATGGTATCCGTCTTACCGTTGCTATGAAGTCGGTTGTCATCTGTGAATTCGAACTATAAACAATAGACTGTCTCATGTTGAAGGAAATGATACGAGCTTTATCGTGAGGAAAAAAGATGAATAAATCGAATTGGAATAAAATATCGGCGCTACGAAGGGTTTATCTCAAGGCTGGTCAGTGGTTTTAGACCAAGAATGTGGCCGGTATTTTTTTGTCTCCTCCAACACGCTTCTCTAAGCCCTCGGGGTATTCCTTTCTTTGTGTCAGCAGGAAAAGAGAACAGAGGAAGGAAAAAATCGCGCTTTTTTTATAATTATTTTTTTTTAACGAAACTTATTAATAAGGAAAAGTTTAATATAATTCAAAAAGATTAGACAAAATTATTTATTCTTATTACAGTAAAATAAAAAATAATATTGAATGGCTGTTTTTCTTCTATTCTTTCAACGGTTAAAAAAATGTCCAATTCAATTGCCGTTTATTCTGATATTATGTGCCAACTTATTTAACTGTTTTTGATGCGCTATCATTTTGAGGATATTTTGTTTTTGTACAACAAAAAGTAAAAGTTTGTTTTACAAAAGTAAAATTTTGTTTTAAGAAATTTTTATAATTTTGTTTTGTTTCATGACAAAGATAGGTAAGACAAATAAAAAGTATGTGTGTCCTCAGATTCGAAAATGCGTACTTCCATAATACGTTTTAGACATCAAGGCACAAATTTGGTTCCGTGTCTGTCTGTCGGTCTTGAGTCTCATTTATGTTTGTCTTAGTTATATTCAAATGAACCGTCATTCCGATTTTGATTAAATTTTCAGTGATTGTGCGAGTCCTAAGGGACAATCAATTTTATTCAATTATTTTATAACACGATAAAATCACAAATGATAAGTCCAAGACAGCTAACCAAACGAGCAAGTTCAAATAATTGTTAAATAATCATAAAGCACACCTAAAAAATTCTTTTAGACCTCAATTATTTTCATACCAAGTATGCTTCTAATTTCGTAACTCACTTCGTCTATTTAAGGGAATACGTTTTTTAAAGGAATACTGAATGTTTTCCTAACCTCATACTTAACTTAATTCTTGGCTTCACTTGTTCCAAGGCTTATATGGAATCGCATTTCGGCGATTTTAGGTCATCCGCGCTAGTATTGGTCAAGTGAGTTGCAGCCTAAGACATAATAATAGTAATGATATGCAGTAGGGAAAGTAAATTGTATGCTTGGACAAACATATTATAAAATACTGAAATATAGCGTAAAGAGATAATCAATACTATGAAAGATTAATGTATACCGGACTAAACTCATTTCATGTTGAATTCGCACTCGCTTTTGAAATTAAAATTTTTAATGGCTAAGTGGTTTTGAATTCATAGCTATCTTGAAACGTCTTATAGTTATAATTTATATATTAATAGTCTCCTTCTAAACCGTCATATTAGAATTTTAACAACCAACGTCCGTCCCGCCACTTAAGGTAGTGTAGTTTATGAGTTCATTTTCCAATAATTAATTACAATTCATTCAGTTATATTTCGCTTCGGAGAATTGGTAGAATAAAAAAAAAATTATAACATTATATCATCTTGGATCTTTTACTTAAAAGGTATACATAATTTCAAAATTTAATATTTAATTGTATATTAAATTATGCTTACAGTCATTAAAAAAAATCAATGATGAATGAAAGGAAATTAAAAGTTTAGTAAGTTAAATAATGAATCATTCTAGAAAATACTGAATTCTATGACAAAATTATATTGAATTGAATTTCTCTATTACATGCATTTCCTCAAACATATAAATCAGTTTAAGCATGGAGTGGAGTAACATATTTTCATATGCTATGCTTGATTGAAGAGAGAGATCTTAAAGTGGAATGATTATTGAACTCAATCTAAGTATTGCTGGATACATCACATTGGGTTGTACTGTTTCTTTTCCCTTTCAGTTCTAACATAACAAAGATTATTTTTTCACCAACCCGATAATGAGCCTGTTTTTATTTATTGACGGCCGACGGCAGGTGAGATATAAATATCAAGCGGTACTTAGACCGGTCCCAATTACCCCGGGATGATTACGCGCCAAAGCGGCCAACGGTCAAAGAGAAGAAATAGAAAAAGGAGGAGAGTACGTCCTTGCTGCAGCCTTGTCCCCCTCCAAGAGGTACCGTTGGCTCAGTCCTGCGGCCGCGTCTCTCGGACAACGATCTGTTCACTGATTCATTCCAGGAAATCTTTCGCTTCTCTTAGTTTAAATTAGGGAAAACCCTTTCGTGAAATTGTTAAAGGATAAGGATAAAAATAAAAGATGTACAGGAAAATGTCATCGATCTTGGTAACTCGTAGGTCGGTTGAAAAATCCTGTATTGCATATTCAGCCTCCTTGTCCAAAGATTATCTCTTTATGTACAATTTCCTATAACTAAAATCTGTTTGTCTTCAACAATAGTACAGTAATTATTTCAATAGCTTACATTAATGTCTTGGAAACAAGGACAGGAACTAGAGGATTCGTGTAGAAGGAAAAATATCTTAGATTAAATATCGATAATATGAATTAAATCTCCAAAATATAGAACTTCAAAGTCATAAAGGATAATTTCATTTGAGATATAACACGGAACATCGTGGATTTTGAATTGTGAGGATTGGATACATATAGAATACGATGGTATCAAAGTATCCCCCATGACACTACATGTCCAACACTCCATTACAATTATGAAAATGACCTTTTTTTTGATTAACTGGAAGTTTAGAATGTTTGTTTCACAAATTTGAAGTATAAAGTCTAATATGAAAAAGTTTGATTATTTTTGAATTGTATGGGGACGCTGAAATCCTAGAAGAAATATTAAGGAATGCTGTAAGACAGGTTTACGCCATAATAACTGTAAATAATATTTTTAGTAATTATAAAATTAAAAAATAATACATAAAATCATGCATATAAATATGACTTCCAAATTGTTGTTAATAATATAACATTTTGTTTAGTAATTTTTTCTTCAACACTAATTGATAAAATTATAGCAAGCCTCAAAAACTTTAATAAATTATAATCAATGCGAAAAACTGCCGTATAAAACAATATCAAAAAAGTTTGGTTGAAAAGTACAATTATGTCAAATAATTCATTATCAATCAAGGTTAAAATGTTCTTATAATTACCAGTTTAATAATAAAAGCATAAGTAATAAGTTATTATAACTAAAAGCTGACTTTTAATGCAATGTTATATTCATTATGGCATTTTTTTGTTTTGTTTTTAAATAGCAGATGTCTGAATATTTATCTGAATTTGGGAGTGAATGCATATATTTAAATATGATTTAAAAACAAAGCTACTACAACTTCAAAACAGCTAACAGGCCCATAAATAATATTAAACACACAACCAATAAAATTTATACACTACATTGAAATGTAATGTATCATATTTTAAATTATTTACAACCATATTTTATTTAATACTTACAATAAAATATAATAGACAGAAAAAATGTGTATTCCATTAAAAAAAATATATACAAATATACAGAAACGATCGTGGGGACAAAATGTCTGTAGAATGTGTTTTGATGTTTTTAATTGTATTTAAGTACAATTAGTAAATTACGAGTTGGTATTAAATAATATATTTATATTAAGATATCATAGCTTAAGTTTTCTTAGTTAGTATTTCGCCTTAATTTTAATTTCTTCAAATAAAAATGATTTAGGCTAAAAAAAAATTATTTATTTTTATTGTTCAATCAATAATTATAGTATTTCAATGCAGGAATGAATTTCCTTCTTTCTCCAAAAAACTCATAAATTATTTTAGTTAATGAAAGAATTATACCATCTTTCGTTATAAGTTAATATTACATATAAAATTATAATATATTTCTAGTCTATGCATACATATTTAATGGACGAGACAATTTTATAAATTGTGTTTGTTTGGGAGAATAATAATTTGGAATCAAGACTAGTATTCATTATAAATACGCTTACAGTTTTAAAAAATAACATAAGGATAAAAGTTGTTGAAAAATATGTACTTACTTTTTTCAAATATGTCTAATAAAAAAAATGAGACAAAACACATTCAACACGCCATCGTCTAGTAGAAACACTATGGTTTATTGATCTTGAAGTATCTTATCGATTTTCAAGCTTAGTATCATACAGTCAATATTTAGACACTCACTAAAATCGACATTATCTTTCTTTTGATTGCAAGTTGACAGTTAATTCAGTACTTTTCTTTGTCAAGGTTCCCTTATTTCCTGAACAGTGGTGGCTAGGGAAGAACTTAATGAATTCAATCAGTAATTTTTTTAATTTTAAATTAGTGATCAACAGAAATGTTTGTTTCTATGGTATAATTAATATAAGAACAATGATTTTCTTAGAATAAAGGAACATGTACTAAAGGTTATATTTTATATTCCTTTGCACTGTTGCAGAGCTCATTTGGTTCAAGCAGTTTCGCGGAGCTGCTGTCTGCACCCTACCCAGAAGAGAGTACTGCCGCACTGCCAGAAGATCTAGACCCGTTCCAAGACGTCGTGTTCCACGGATCGCCCGAACCAGCCCCTTTACCTAGCTTCCAGGAGACATACGCTTCCAGTCTCGGCTTCAAGATGGAAGAAGAGTGCTACACGGTTGCTGGAGCGTACCAGCCCACTCCTCAACCCACCCCTCCGCAAGGTAAGTCGAAAAATCTTTAGTAAAATATTTACTGATAAAAATCCTAATTTTACATTAACAACAAAATTTACAAATTTAATTATATGAAAATAATTGATAAAAATGAAATATTATTCTCATTCTTAAATTTATAAAATGCGGAGAGGTGATTAAAATCACATGGGGTTTAACTAATTATTGGAAAAAAAAACTTTGTGCCTCGTGTTAATATAAGTACATTAAAAATTGGAAAATGGATAAGGCCGGGTAAGGTATTTTTTAAATAGTTTATTGTTCCAAAACAACTGAATTCTATGAAATTCCTAAATAATCATTAATAAAACAAGTGTGAAAAATTTTTGAAAGGACAAATTTACGCGAAAGAGATATAAAAATTAAAAATTGTTAAAATACTTTGTGTGGAAACATTTTATTACACTTTTTCAGCAGAATTCATTGTTAATATAAACATTTTAATAGATTGTTAAGTTTATAAAAAAATGATAATGAACTTTTCGTAAATATTTAATTGAAAGCACTTGCGCTCAATAGACCAGCGTTCGGGGTATTTGAAATTAATAACGGAGAAAAGAGCTTTTATAGAAGCATCTTTTTTCGCCAAAAATATATACAGTAAAACATCTCAATAACCGAAACCCGAAAGTATTTTTTCCGATTTACAAAGGTTTCAGTTAACAAGGGGTTAATAAAAAAAGAACAAAAAAAACGAAATAACAGAATTATTTTCCACGTGATGATGTGAAAATGATTCTATTATTTCAGCCGTACCCATTGAAATTCCAAAAAAAAAAAAAACACAATAATATTGTGTTATTCTAGAAATACATCTTTCCAACAACTGTTTAGTTACACAAATATATAATTTATTTTTTGTCAAATCATGAGTTTGTACAACAATATTATGACTTGTGTCCGATATAGAGATTGATAAGTAGTTACGAGATACAAAATTTGTGTTCGAAGGGGAGAGGTTTCTTAATAGAGAGGATCAAATGCATTAAATATGTAATTCGTTGGTTGGTACCAAAACAGAATCGTCCGTTACACAGGAGTGTCGGTTAAGAGAGGTTTCACGGTATATAGTGATTTCTGCCAAATTTATTGAAAAGAAAAATTATATTAAAGTCAGCTAAATAGTCTCTAGTATAAAGACATTTAAGCTGTCATTCCCGTTATCCAGGAATTAAGCAACTCTACATCTAATAAAGAATTACAGATTTACTTTTTATAGTAAAATACAGTGTTACATTAACATTGAAACTAGCTTCTTACAAACTAGGAAGACCATAGCTGAAAGTTGAGGACTTCATATCTAAACTCTAGTAAATATTATGTTGCTCTTGCCCTTAGGCCACAAATATACACATAAAAAGGAGAATAGGGAGAGGATGCTAAACTGATAAGAGAAGACCTCGTCCAATAAAATTTCGTATAGTTAAGAGGTGGGAGACAAGGATAATTCATTTAATAGGGTATTCTAAAATTAGGAGTAGGAGATTTTAAGGAAGCCTAATAATACTGTAGATTCCCTGGGTAACAGTGGTAGGACCAATGAGATCCAAACAAGAAGGGGGCAAAGGTTATACAAGGGTGGATAAGATGGACTGTGGGAACCGATATATTAAACATAAAATAGTTGGATGCAGGTTACCGTTGAAATGACAGTTTGGACCTAGGTTAGTCCTTGCAAGTAATGGTTAGTCCTTGCATTCAGTAGTGATGAAGTAGAAACATATGATTTGCTCAAAGAAACAAAGAAAAGGTCATTTCCTCTGATCCCCAAAAGCGGCCAGTTAGGTCAATCTTAACATGTCATATGTTGTTAGAAACAACTATATAGTTTATAACAATATCCGTCGAAGACTTTTTATAATAATAGCTGTTAAATACTATTAATAAAAATAGCGTTTCTTAACTCAGGCAATAGAAAAAAATAAAATAAAACCACAACCTTCATACTTCATCTAAAACATATTGGTAGCTTTATGCTCTTCCTGTCCCTCTCAAGAGTACTTAACAGAAATAAAAAAAAATGTTCGTAGCTTAATTAAAACACGTGCACTATTAAGATATCGCTCACTGAATTAAAACACCATAAGATCCGTAGAAGTGGGCATAGCGTATAGTTGGACTTCCGTCGTGAAGAAATGGCATTACGAAGACCATAGATGGTGTTCCCGTGTGTGTCTGCCTGAGCCCGATTCCTAAAAAGTACATACCTCGTTAACCGAGACTATCTCTCACGCCTCACAACCTTTTCGCTGACGGACCTTGGTACTCTCAAGATTTTTTCTAATTATATTACTTTTTTGTTGTAATTTCCATTTTCGGTTTCTGTGCGTGTGTGGGTAACCGGTAGCAATTATTTGGACTGCTCGGACAGTGATGATTAATTATACTTGACTGTTAGATAATTTAGAGGACTATGAGGCGATAAAACGAAATCATCAGGTCTTTTATTATCCAATTATATACCATAAAGCTTGGAGTATATTTAAATTAAAAATTTTAATAATGTATAATGATTGAAATACTTATAAGATTCCATATAAAAAACATTATTAAATCATACAATAATTTAGCCATACTTAATTTTTATAGTCAATAAGTTTCGTAATAATTATCTAGAGAAAAAAAATGTAAACGGGAAATAATATTACTCAAGGTTATAAGGATCAACAAGAATTATAATTGGGGTATTCCAATAAATATTTGAGGAGTAATAGGTATTATAAAAAATAAAATAAAATAAAATAGTAATTTCTAGACTTCCAACAAAATTTGATGAAGTGTTCTGAAATCAATGGAGAAATTTCTTATAATATACATGTTATTATATACAAATTGTGCAATTTTGCAAAAAAAAAAAAAAAAAAAAAAGATGAACTGAGTTCTTTTGTGAAATAACTATTATTTTTTTTCTTATTTCTCAGATATAGTACAACTATTTCGAACAGTCTTTTGTTTATTTTATTTATTGAGGTAATGTAAAAAAATCCATTTTCCAAATTATCGAAAATAAACACTAATAAAAAAAAAAAAAATATTAACATTAGGAATTTCTTTTTTATAAATTTGTAAAGTGTTAATTATCAATAAATTATAAATTTGAAAAATTCAGAAAGCGGAATTTTTTTCATTTTTATAATGTTTTAATTTATCTATTAAAAAAAATAATTGCACTCTGTCACTGGAATAGTGGTACTAATCTATACTATAGTTCCGCACAACTTTCGTTTTTGAGCTAGGCTAACATACATAAAAGATTAATTTGCGAAACTTAATTATTTAAACTATAGAGACCTTAAAACAGGAGTTCTGATGAAAACTCGGATAGTTCAACTTACTATATATTTCACATACAGTTAAGTTAAAGTAAGAATAAAACACAATCAAATTTTAACAACTTACAGCTTTTCATTCCCAGGAAATGTGATTTGGGTAGGGTTCGGTATATTACACGAAATTATCATAAAATATTATTATACCATTCTATTAGGAGATAATTTTTTTTAATAAGTTACTTAGTTAAATTACCCAATGAAAATAACATTATAAATCTTATTACGTAATCGCAATACAGATTTAACTGTCCACATTTTTATTCCGCAATAGAAAACAACACCGCTGATGGAGAACTAATAGGCTTATTCTAGACCAGTAATTTTTTCTTACCTGTTGAATACATGCATATGTTTTTCATTAAATCAAGTGAAAGGAAATTCCCAACACTGGATGATCACAACGCGTTCTCCTTCTAGGCGAAAAAACATTAAGGACTGGTTAAGATATATGGTGTTTTTAGTAGAAATCAAACCGTTAAATACTGGTTGGACACCGAACAATGAAACGATAAGTCATAGTGCGTTTCACAAATACTGTTTGCATTTAATTACTTAATTTGACCATAATTAAGGCAACTTAAATTCACAAAAGGCACATTATTTAATAATTATTTTTCCTTCCAAGATTTATGAACGAGGAAATTATTTTTTTCCTTTGTAGTAATAGTTATATTTATATTAAAATGGAGTTTTAGCTTACCATAGTTTTAATGTTCGTTAAACTTAGTCAATAAAAGCCTTTAAAGTTGTATCAAGAATGGTACTTTCGACTATATTCACGCCCATTTTAGATCTTAAGGAATTAAAACTCTAGCTACGTTAATCCCGGAAAAATACGCGATGTAGGAACAGAAGTGAGAATGAAGTTGTGTTCCATACCCTTCCACAATCTGCTTTCATTATGTTAATAAGTTTATTCGATTTCCTCCTATAGGAGTGGCTAAAATTTTGGATATAACTATTAACTACCCATAACCGCCGATTATTTTATCAGCACAGTTCATGTGACCTCAACCTGAGTCGATAGTAGGTATTTAACAAGGTTTCCCTTTTAATCGAATGGTCGGATCAGGATCAAACTTATTTGGGCATATTGAGTTGAGATTTGATCTGAACTAAAGCATTGAATTCCTCCTGTTTGCCAGTTATTACAATAATCCTCATCACCTCAAAATAAAAGTATTCATTATTTTCTATATGTTACAGAATTTTCAAAGTAAACTCTAAACTAATCTTGCTTCTTAGTCAATACATCGCGAGGCGTATGAAATAAAGATGGCCTAGGGACTTCAAACACTGTAATTCCATTGCCTTTTTCTTTTTAACACATTTCTAAATTTTTATAAATAGATAAAAAAAGTTTTAACTTTTAAACTCCAGCAAGAATAAAATACAGTATCAATTTCAGAATATTTTTAATATAGTCTCAATCAGAGGTGATTATTCTATCTTTGCACGGTATCTCCATGAAAAAAATAATTTCTTTATATTTAGCAGTAAAAGAAATGGAAAATATTTATTAGAGGATAGCCTTTCTTAGTGTTTTTGGTCTCCTCTTGCGAGATTGTCACATGTACAGCGACCAACCAACCAACCAATATACTCGATATCAATAATAAAGTTGATAGAACGGTGAGAAAAAAAAATCTTAAGAAAGCCTTACTTATCTGGCTTACATAAAATAGCAAAATGCTTTCTATTTTATGTAATTGTAAATTTGTGTTGTTAAATAAATATTTTGTTCTGTTGAGTCGTCGATTTTCTACTTTCAGAGCCAACTTATGAATCAATTTAGAACATTAACATTTCTCCAAATAATTTTAAAAATACATTCAGATTTTACAAAGTATTTTTGAGAAGAATAGTTGGCCCAGAGTTTTAAGCTCTGAACCGATAAGTTAGTTAAAAACAGAAACCAAGAGTAGCAATAATAATTTTTTGTACCATGGTCGGCAGGTTTCTTGTGTGTGTTCCTCGCCGATTTCATAATTTCAGCGACTAACAATAAAATGAAACTGTATATAAGTAAATTTTCAAAAGACAGCTACCTCGCTTTTTAAGGTTAAATTAGTTAATATTTTTAGTGCAAGATTGGATTGGAGTTGTTATCATGCGATATTGGAGCTAGAGGCTAGGCGAAATTTACTTTTTTTGGCAATATAATCTTCTTGAGATTGTAATCGTTAAAAGTAAATGTTTTAAAGGTAAGATAGGAAAGGTCATATCAAAGGGGGGAGATTGGATGGTAACGCCAACTCTTAGCTGGTGGGAATAAAAAAAAGTGGTTCTTTTTTTTGCTATAAATAATATTAATACTTTAATATTCACCCACCATTCTTTAGGAATAGTGCTGTTTTTAAAACCAAAAAGAAAATTTATAATATTTTACATTGAATCTTGCTGCACTCATGTGCAGATAATATTTTAATTTTTAATTTTTTTTTTTTTTCATTTAAGCTTTCCTTGCAGGACATTACGAATACCCGCAACCCGCGGCTCACCCCGGCTACTACCCCGGATACTTCGGAGGACCACACCACGGGGCACCTCCTCACCAACCGCCCCCACACCCGCCATACGAGCCCGCTCCCGCTCATCAGGAGTCGTACTCCCTCCCGCACTTCCCCACGAGCACGGAACTGTCCGTCAATACCACGCTAGGCCCTAGGCAGAGGCGAGCTTCGTTACCGTTACAACGCTCAGAGTCCACCAGGTAAGTCTGATTAATTTTATTATTAACCAGTCGGATATTAACTAGTAATAATGAGCTACATAAATTAATCGTTGGCCCAAAACCGGGGTATCTGCTGATCAATGATAACATTGTGTTTGATTTATGGTTGTGGTTATTTCTAATTTCGATATCAATCGATTGATCATTTTATACAATTAATTGGCAACGTCATGCATTCAATTAGGTTTTGTAGGAATTGCGAAGAGAACAGAAAACCTGGTTAAAATGCAACAACGTCCAAGATAGTGAAATTTGTATTTTCCACTTTGGACCGAATACAAAGCATTCTTTAGTTTGTTCTAGAGTCGATTAGTTTACTGAAAATAAACATAAAAATAAAAATGGAATTAATATTTTATTAAAAAAAAAAAAAAAAAAAAAAAAAAAAAAAAAGATAAAAAAAAAGGAAATCTAGAAGACATCTCAAGGTGAAAGAGTGCAATACGCGTAGCTGTAACTAAGATGCAGCAAAATAAAGGTTTTAACAAAAGCTTGAAAAAGTGGTGAAGCAACAAGTTTAGTACCACATAAACGACAGTTATTCGCTCGCAGGGTTTGATTCTCCGTGGTTCACAAAAAACTTTTATAATTTGATAAATATAATGATAAATATAAACTATTTTAATCTGATATTTAAAAAAAAATATCACATTAAAATGTTTCTAAATTAAAATGATTAAAAATGTCTACTGTTGATTGTTTAGATTATTTTAGAATTTATAATATGTATTAATGGATACGTAGTAAAGATAAGAAGATCAACATTAATCGTAAAAAAAACTTGAAAATTCAATCAATAGTAATTAATTAAAGGATAATATGATCACCAAAAATTTTCAATCCAACTTTATTATGATTAACTATGGCCTCTTCCTAATTCTCATAACATGGTCAGGTTCCGCCTATATAAAGTATTTCATTTCCTATTAGCACAGGATCTACCCTAGGGTCATGGTAGACATCTTATAGGACCTCCATTTTCCATCCCACATAAAAGTGAGTTCCTTATCCTCAATGGATCAGAAAAGAGTAAAACTGCCATAAAAAAAAATATCTAAGGATATAAATAAACTGCGTACAAGTTAATGACTCATAAAAACCCCGTAATTTCTAAGCTGACAAAGCGGGATATAAGAATAATAATTTAAGTTATGTCTATTGCAATTATCTTATCTCACTCCGAGGCAGGGCACGTCGCCAGAATAGATAAGGGATATTTGTTGCCCGATCGGAACCGATGTTGCCTTACTAGTTACCGCTGCCTGATTTATTTCAGAATATTGGCAAGTAACAGCAACTCACCTCACGCCCAGGTTACGAGTACCTGTTCCACGTCCGTCACTATCCAACGAAAGCGCTATTTATTTTTATTCGCCGTTACAGCTCTCTCGATACCTCATTAAACCCATTCAAAAGTTTATTTTAATAAATCAATGATACGCTTGATTAAAATAAATGTGATGTAGAGGTATTTTATTTTTTTAATCTACTCCCTCGCCTTCGTATCTATTAACCAGCTCTCTGTTACAACATAGCCTTTTATAATCTGACGTGTCGATGGTCGGGAAAAAAGACATATCCTGCTCGGGGAGAACCAAGGCCCAGTGACTGTCGTTTCGGATTCATACAGAATCTGAACTCGTTTAGTTGCGCAAACTTCACCACATCAAGATGACATATTGAATCATTTTATGAAAAGAGGTTCTCTGACTTTTAACGGTCATTGAAACAAACCTAAATTAAAATCTGGAACTGGTTCAGGATAAGGGATAACAGCTTTCGGGATGGGCAACACATTATATCCAGGTGCTAAACGATTTTAATGAGTCATTTAAATTTTGATAGTTTTCGCAACTCTCGGATCCATCAGGATTGCGTATTTAGTCTGATGATACCGATCCACCTCGTCGAAGGCACACAAACCTTTCAAGTTGTATTTATTCCAAGTAACCCGCCTAATATAGGATTTGAAAAACTGGTTTTATTTATCGTCTTATGAATGATGTAACGCCATGCGGGTGGCAGCACTGGGTCAGTCGGCTTTCTCCTCTTTGTCCTTCATTTCTAATATAAATGATATATATTTCTAAAATAATATTATTGAAAGCACGGCAGCTTATAGTGTATTATTTTGTAATTTAGTGCTATAATATTTAAAGCTTAAAAAGTTATACATCTATATAATATTTATTTTTAAGTCTAAAAACTTAAAAGCTGATTCATGGGCCGTTTCCCATCTTCAAATTCTTTACAATGCTAAATACAATAGGATTAAGTGCACTATCCATCAAGGCCAAATTTAACCTAGTGCAGGTCCTGGGTACATACGGTTATGGAGCCCTCCAGGTGGCACATTAAAAAAAAATAATTATTTTATTAATTAATTATTTTTTTTAAATACCTCAGTTTATATAGACAGTGATAAACCGCTCAATCTTTCTTGAAGCTGCCTTACTCTTTTTTTCAATTAAAAATAAAGTAGTAGCAAAACAAAATATTAGCATTTTAAAAATGTATCTGAATGAGAAGTCACAAAACATAAATACAGAAATATACCAAGAGGTGCAGGAGAAAAGAGGTTAATACCAACAAACAACAATTCTTATCGTTAGCTTTAACAAAAGCTAATATTTACACAATACAAGCATCACATAATGAGTGAAATTCAGAAGTATTGCTTTTATAACATAAATTAATAATGAAATAGCAAAAAATACAAGACTAAAGAAAAATGAACAATAACAGCTTTGCTGCATAAACATATACAGTATTTTACAGGAATAACTTCACTATTGCAGTCGAGATTTCGTCGCTCTAACTATGATACGTCTTAAGTCTAAAAAAATCAACAATAATATTTTTATGACTAAAGAAAAAAATCCTTGCAACATTCAAAATACATCTCGTCTCAACTATCGTTTTGTAGCAGATCAATAGATCTTTTCCATTCTTCAAAAACTCGAGATATCTCAGAATGATGCTTTGTAATTCTTTTTTTTTTCTTACTCAATATACGGGTATATAAAAATTATAAATGATTTATACAGATTATGATAACTTGTTATGCAAAGGATGTATTTTATCTTCAATTTTCTTTGAATGGTTTGAAGAAATGTAATATATAATTCAAGATGTCTCTAAAATGAAGCGTTTAATCATATTTTTAGAGTAAATGTATAAAGGTTTTCTAACAGCCCCAGAGATATCACAACTTTGGCAAAGATTTGCTCCTTCAGTTTCAATTAACTGTTATTAACCAAAGGAAATAGACGACCAGTCGTCATCGTATCGGCACGGTGTAGAAAAAAATTAAATTAAATGAGTACTTAAACGTCTAATTTATGACTTTATTTATTCAAGATATTTTTACCTTGATGCAAATTTCATACCAACAAATCGAAAAAAATATCGATATAGTCATATTTTTCATTCTTATTACGAGGTACGTACATTCGTAATTAGAGTTTGACTTGAACATAAAATAGAATCACCCTTAATGAGAGGTGATTAAATAAACCACTTATTATAAGAGAATATAACCATCTCTTTTATAACTTCATTAAAAAAATATATAAATGCAATCACAATTATCTGAGGCGAAAAAGGAAAATAGGAATAAACCAGAATTTCTTATACCTAATATAGTGGCCTTGAAAAGTTTCTTGTAACTCCGCCCAAACAGATTCGATACTATAAATCACTGTGGAATATTATTAAAGAGGCATCGTAATATATTCCTACGAAAAAAATGTAATGTTTAAGATTTATTTGTACACAGTAATGCTGAAATGAAACGATCATTTATCGAATCGTACGCAAACATGTTAGCATAACGTTTCTTGACAGGATGAAAAAAGGAACGCTAAGATCGATAGAGGGTGTTAAAACGGGAGACTTCAACGATGGAGTATCGGAGATTTTAACGTGATAATACAAAAAAAGAAAAGAAAAATTACACTACTATCCAGCAATTTTTTAGTGACTGATTTGCATACGGGCCCGATAGTCAGAGCGCGTGCTCCGTCCAAGTCCGATCATATCGCTCATCCAAGGCTTCCGCGTTCCCTTCCTCATCCGTTCAATCGCCCACGAAAATGCAATCAGGACCAAGGCAATGGCGGTAAGACACCCGCCCATCGAGGTCGCCATCTTCAACAGCCATCAATTACAGATATGTACATAACTTACCGGGAGGAACGCTAAACAATTAAACTGATAACAGTTCGAATAATAACAGTGCTCTTTCTTTTACGGTCAATGATACAACGTATTTCTTAATCAACAATCTCAACCTCCATGATTTTTCGGGCGAACCTACTATTCCTTCAACAAAACGTCGAATAGATTTACCTAAGATCGAATGGTTCATTAGCCTTGGAGTTTCAGCAGATTCCCACAAACCGTCTATCCATCAAATAACATTCATCTTTCTGATCTCAGTATAATTATGACATAGCATCTTGCACATCGATACATAAAATTATTACATGAAACAAAATTTATTTCAATAAACTTAGGGCTTATTTTTATAAGCCCCGCAACAGACCACGAACATTTAATTGCTCAGCTACCGAAACGTATATCAGTCAGCTCCAACTCCAAAACCCAGACTTATCATCTGGTTTATGTGAGATAGTCAGGTACATATTTTAATAGGTAAAAATTTATCTATGAAGCGTCTTACAAATCAAAACTCTCATTCTTAAGTCCAATGATTTTACAGAACACTGGCCCAGTATTACAACTATCCTCGTTAATTATTACAAACGAGTTTTCTACCAGCTAAGCTAAAATAATAAAATATGTAAAAATAAGGACTTACACGGATGAGTTTGAACGATAGATTAAAAATATTTTGTATGGAATATGGTCCGGGTAAAAATAAAAAAATATTTAATAGAATAT
>NW_027107158.1:274848-283991 GCF_000696795.3 Halyomorpha halys | reverse complement strand
ATATATTCAATATATTTAATATTGTAAACATATTTTTATAACTGACAAGGCAAATAACAAATATTAATAATTTACTTTAATAAATCTTATGGAACACATTAAATATTATCCAAATAAATATGTATGATGCATTTTCAAATAAATAAAGCGAAACTAAAATACCTTTCTAGTGAAACTTAAAAACTACAAAAATATGTCAAACGAAATAAAATAATACAATTTTAGAGGAGCATAGTAAAAAAATTAAATTAAATTAATCTCAAACTTGTGAGGTCGACTTTATAGACACAGTGTAGGTGGAATATAGTGGGACATAATCATATAAAATTAATCAATATAATATTAATCTTCAGTAATTTTTAAAATAAAATTTTAGGAAAAATCTTTTAATATTTTTCTTTTTTTTTATATAAAACAGCAACGTTTCAGAATCCTCTGCTTCAAGGTTTATTCTCTTGTACAACAAATTTTATTATATCCCATATATAATAAGTGTTTTATCTGTATCTTCCTCACAAATTAACTATCTTCGACACAGTGACAATCCATCTTTGTATGAAAAAACTTTAAGGACAGAAGAGGACAACTAAACGTTAGTGTTTTAAATAAAACAAAAAAATATATATTAAAGTTCATATTAATAATAATTTTTTTGAGAAGTAGTGATGTCAGTGAAGATTTACATTATGTAATTGAGTCATACCGGTATAGTATTGTAGTGTATATCTCGTAAAAATAAACTCAACTTCTTAAATCTTGTAATATGTCGCATTTCAACTCATCATGTTGGAAATGTGTAGCTTCTCGGCACAGTTCTCACTCAAATGAGGAGGTGAGTCGAAATCGTGTATTTTGTATGGTAGGGAATTATCTGGACTGATCGGTTAAGATAATGGTTCCAGCTTTGTTTTTATTACATCAAAATTAAACTGGGCTTTAATTAACTGTTAAATTAAAACGCTTCAAGGAAATGAATATTCTTCAATATACATCCTTATTCAGCTCTCTTAAGAAGATGTACGCTTCCGGAAGAATCCTCAGTTGTTTTATGTCCCGAGATAAAGAGCTCGGATTATGTTTGAAGTTTCAACCCTTTTATACACAGCCGGGAGCTTTATATAATGTTGGTGTACAACGCTGGCTCCATGAGGTATCCGAGCCGATTGCGTATGTGTGTAATCTCTCTGTATCGGCCCGCAACTCCTCAGTTCCAATCCAATAAATCTGTGTAAGAACAGAAATGACTGCAATTTAACAATAATTGCTCTGAACTTTAATATTTCAAACAGGATTCTGTTTAGCACCGTAGTTCAGAAACCTCATGCTGTTCTCTTCAAGGCCACTCATGTAATATTTTACTAGGCTCATTTTATTCATTTATTTTTAATTATCCACCCCTCCCTCCCCCTATCGGCTCATAGTACTTATTACTTCTCTTTTTATAGACCGATTTCCCATAGTGTTTACTCGATGTTTGTATACGTGATGATAAAAAGGATTGGGAGCTTATGAAAAAAACAAAAACCAAAGGATATCTTGTTGGAATAGATGTTTAGTTTAATAAGAATTTAAAACATTAATAACAGGTTCGAACCAAAAAGGTTGCCAATTTCTGAACCAAAACAATTTTCACTGATTTTAAATAATTGCTGTGAGTTTAAAAAATAAATAAAAAACAACCTTACTTTATCACTACTTAAAGTTATCAATTATTATTAAAATTAATTAATTAGATGTTCTTACTTAAGAGTGTTTAAAATTTAATTGAACTTCTTATACAGTCATTATGATAATGACTCTTCGTGGGCTACTTAATGTGACCTAAACGAGTAGGTAGCAGTACATTTTTCCAATTCAAATGCTCTCCTACTTACCCTAAAACGATCCAAACCTGTATTTGAAATCCACATTTGAGTTTATGTATAAGTAATTAAAGACCTGTCTAAGGTAACGCTGAGTAACTAGGGCATAAAAAATATTAAATTATTACCAATGATTTGCCTTATGCGAAGTAACTATCAGTAAATCAGCTTTTAATTTCCATTCCATATAAAATCGACGATTCATCAACTATTTTCTCATTTCATTACGTATCCAATCCTAAATTATTTCAGGGTTGATCTCACATTATAAAAAACTATTTGCATTGTCGCTTTCACATTTCGCTCCATACCTATTTTTATATCGCTTCCATAACTCTATCCAATATCGTATCATTTGATTAATTAAAAACTTGATAAGTCATAACGATCAGATATAATTAAAAGAGGGATTCCTAATTGTATTAATGATATGCGTTTTACATATAAATCACTTTGACATAAAATTAGGACCAATTTGAAGTCAAGGTCAGAACTTTCAAATTAAATGGTCCGGTCATTTCGATGGTGAAATGATCTTACAAAAAAAAATACAGACAACATAAAAACCAATGAAAGGCCCGTTTTAAATGGAAATACTTGTTATAATATAACCATAATTTAAAACTGACTTCCGGTTATTTCTACTAAAATACACCTTTTTAGTATTAAATGAACACGATTAATTGATTTTATAATTTATAACATTAGCATTAATTTTGATTATATGTTATTGATTGATATAATTCAATTATTGAAATTAGTTTGTCGTTTAACGAGGAATTATTATGATGGACAATATTATAAGTAAAGATCTGGCATGATAACTTGTTTAGCTATCAATTGGTATTCCTCTCCTAAGTGTTAAAATAAAATTCTACCTAGGATTTGGCAATGAGTCAAATCCGTGGTGTAAAGTGTTCTCATACGCAACACACTACCGTTTTAATTAAACGTTTCATTTTTTACAAGATAAACTGTTTTTCTTTCTTTCTTTTTCTTTTTTTTAATACGTCTTATTAGTTCTTTGAAGCAATACTATTTTAATAGAAGGATTATAGAATAGCAAAAATAAAAAAATTGCAATCTTAATTATAACCTGACCCAAACATTTTTACAATCTATGATATAGATAGGTACCCTAAACCGTGGTATTAGACAACATGGTACTTAACACGAACTCCATATATATAAAGAAGTTTCGACCAATAATAACAGCTATTTTCAAGTTAGCTTGCAGGGAATAAAAAATTATTCCGTCTATGAAAGACCGCTTTACTGTTTTTTTCCTTAACAGTTTCAGTATAATTTTGTTATCCAAATGTGGTTACTGACAGCGTAAAAACAATAATTCATTAAATACGCTAAGCTGACTGCTACGGCATCGTATATGTTATATAAACAGATAAAAACTATTGCTCCCAAATTTACAACATCGCTCCTTGATTTAATCCCTTATAAATGAGAAACACGAAATTACAAATACTTTATTCGACCATTCCAATTATCACGCCAATTTCAACAGTTTTTTAATAAAAAATAATATGTACTTATTTCACTTCAATAATCAGATCATCAAGACCGTTGCGTAGATGACCAATAAAATTATAATAAATAATAATCAAATAAAAATTATAAACATAGTTCCAAGATTTATGTTCATCATTTTTTTTTTTAAATTACAGCAGCAGCGATTCACCTAAACTTCGTCCCGGTGCTTCAGTTTCTTCGTCGGCATCGTCTTCGCCAACGGAGCGCCCTCCAGCTGGATCTCCTTCGCAGCTGTGCGCAGTATGTGGAGACACCGCAGCTTGCCAACACTACGGCGTGAGGACATGTGAAGGATGCAAAGGTAAACCATCATCAAGGTCTTTGACAGTTATCGAAGTAACGAATTGTGCAAAAAGGACTATTAGCTAATCTCTTTCATAGGTTTCTTCAAAAGGACCGTCCAGAAGGGTAGCAAATACGTCTGCCTTGCAGAGAAATCGTGTCCCGTGGATAAGAGACGAAGGAACAGGTGCCAGTTTTGTAGGTTTCAAAAATGCTTGAGCGTTGGGATGGTGAAGGAAGTTGTGAGGACGGACTCCCTCAAAGGAAGGAGGGGTAGACTACCATCCAAACCTAAGTCCCCTCAGGAGTCTCCACCATCGCCTCCTGTATCTCTCATCACAGCGCTTGTAAGGGCACACCTGGATACCAGCCCAGACCTTGCCAACCTAGACTACTCACAGGTAGGTTTAATATATCACATTAACCAATATTACATTAACATTAAACGTCCTAATCTTTACATGAGCCTTTTTTTTAAACAATAAAAAGGTAATCTAATCAAAAGAAACAATGAAAAGTAACATAACAGAAGCTAAACGACGTACATTTTGTTAGATTTTAATCTCCTCGCTACCGGAAGGAGTCAGGAGGTGGTGGGGATCACACATTTACAATTCGTTTCCCCTGCTCTTCAAAACAAAATGGTGAATCACCCGGCATTTTGTATTATAAAACAATTTACAAACGTATTGTTAACGAATAAAAATATTAATAGTAACTAAGAGTGAGATGAGACACAGTATAATTTTGTTTGAAGGTATCGATATTTTTATAGTATTAATAATGAATGAAATCAGTAATATTCTTTTACTTAGAAATAACAAAATAATATTATTAAAAAGTATGTAATAAAGTAAATTTTTTTAAATTTTTTGAAACGATTTTTTGCACATTTAACACGAAAAACGTGTATGATGTCGGAGTTATATCAGGGTTCCTTAAGATGAAGGGGTCTCGCTTCCCATAAGAACTTGCGGGATCGTGAGCTATCTGAAATAGAATCTCATTTGGGAAATTGGAACCGAAAGTTGCTTCAGTTGCTAACTTAATTATAGCTATCCCAACGGCGAGTCAATTCGTCCCATCCGGTGACTTCAAACCGGACCTCTCTTCGAGATCGTTTCCTGTATAGGTTATGGGTCACCCAATCTTTGAATTAATTAATTAATCACAATTAAAATTAGTTTTAATTAAATAATTACTCTTAAGAGCATTTTTTTACGGAAAGCATAATAAATATTATTTAATTTATTCAGCAAGGAGAAAAACATGTCAGATTGGAACAAACAATACAGAAATAACCTATTGAAATATTTATTAATAATTGATCCCCGGCTAAATACTACCTTGCCTTGTTATGCAGGCAGTTATCCGTCAGCCAAATTTAATTTATGATGCAATTTTTCTTTTTGAGTTATATATACATCTATATATATATATATATATATGTAGCTGTACTTAATTAAATATACTTAATTAAATTAATAAATAAATATAATAATAGAAATTTATAACCTGTATAAAGTTTTTTTTTATGAATGAGATGTAGAAAAGTTCTAATCCAAGATAGTATTAAAAAAATTAATTAATTTATGTATATTAATCACAACAAATAATAAATAGAATAAAAATATCAATAATTATATTTCTCTCAATATCAGATTGATTGAATTAAAAATAAAGGAAATTAATTCATATAATTAGAGGCGTGGTCCTCACTCAATACAATGAACGTTGGGATTTAATTGCCAATGATACTAATCATATAAAGAGTTCCGGCTCTAGATACACTTGAATTCTCTGTATCAAGGTCTCTAGCCGAAACCCGGTACCTTCTACAGGATCTAAGCTCAACCTCCACAACGAATGAATAATACATAATAACAACAAAAACAATAAAACTCCGTATTAATAAAGTAATAGATACAAACGAGTATCGAGTTGATTGATATACTTCCAGAAACTAAGGATATAGTGCCGTATCTAAAGGTATCGCCCAAATTTTAAGAGGTTTAAAGAAGAGTTTAGTTTTAAAGTAAAACATGCAATAAAATTATTTACATCAATTTAATTATAAATTATTAAACATTAGTGAATTAAAAAAAATCAGAGAAAGGAATTATCAAAAAATTATAACCAACTAATTATCAAGTTATGTTTTGATAATTAATGTTATGAATAGCCTTATGACGGATTTGAAAAACTGAACTGACGGAATAATAATAAATCCTCGGGCGTTGCAAGAATTAGCGAGAGCAATTAAGATAAAGATTGCTTCGAAAAACTTATATAAAAAAAAATTAAAATAATAATTTTGAGTCGGGTGCCAACACATATAATTAGTATAAGACTAAACCAATTTAGAAATTCGTATCCGAACCTTCACCACAACATTTTTTATAAGGGAAAACGTTCTGAAACAGAATACTGCTCAAGCACGTGGTTGTCTGAGTTGTTTTTTTTTTATTGTAAGAGTTAATAAAATAATCAATACTGATAAAGAAAGTTGGAGAATTCCTTTGTTTGAAGGCGCTAATTTCAGGAGTAACAGTTTGATTAATAATTTTCGTGTTTGATAGGCAGTATATTGAAGAAGGCTTTAAACTTTATAACCTAAAGTTTAAAGATTTATTAATTAATTGTAGAATAAATTAATTATCGCACAATCGGTTTCTTTAATTAATACATATATTTATCTATAATCGTTATAAAAAGCTGGAAATCAAACGGTTTTATAGTTACGAGGTCGTTGATAACCATTAGTAATTTTGGCATAAAATTTAAATATGACTAGGATCGATAAAGTAATCATAAACGTTATTTAATTTGAAAAATAATAATTAATTCGAGTTCATCTCTCTGGAAGTAGGTTCACTAGACTAACTTTATTATGTTAATTCTAGGATGCATTTATTATAGCATCGACCATTTATAATTTGAGTTATAAAAAAAATATGTTAACTATTTTTTTTTTAGGTAAATTTGAATTTTAGAGGTAACTAAAAAAAAATTCTTTACCACCAGTTATTACAAAACAACTACGGGTCATTAATATCAGTATTTCCATTGCATTTAATTACTTAATTAATTAATTGTTCGGTTATTGTTACATACAATCTGTTTACCACGTTTTTTGCTGAAACGAAGTATAATAAATAAACTGATGAAAAACGTCCTTGGAACTCCTTCTCATTTATATACTGGTATCCGTATATACGTGTACCTCGTATACTTACGTGAGGGATGCACTTTCATGTTTAGAATTGCAGGGAAGCAAGTACACGTTTGAACGAATTGTTGTTGAAATGTTTCACTCTAACCTCATGATGGGTACTATCAATAATTTTTATGGTAACCATTGATTTTTAATGTTTATTTAATATTGGTACACAAATAATCCTTAGTTTTAGTCGGGTATGGAAAAAGTATACCAATAAGTAAATATTAGCTCAAAAAGTATCTTGAGTGTGATGTAACTGATCAAATAAGGAATGTAACAAACACTATTCTTAAGTAAAATATAATGCAAACTTTTTAATTAAGAATAATAATATCTTATTTATTCGACCTTCTGAAAAAACGTAGAAAAACTTTTTTTTTCTATCAATCCGTCCCATTTTCGTTTACTCACTCTCCTATAAAATGCTTTGAGTATTATGAGAGCTAAAGTCAATTTACACATTTGCCTCAATTGACAGGAGAAATATGTACCATGGAGGTCTTTTAAAAAAAAAGTTAAGAATGAATATAATAGCAAAAACTCTAATCTTTACTCAATCTGCATTAAATCTTCTCAATTATGGGGTGAGGAGGGGGGGGGGAATATAAATAAAAATAAAATAACTTTCTTGGAAATAGGAAGTAAACTTCACCTTTGCATTTTTGGATGGAATTACTCCAGCAGTTCACCCTAATAAAATTTTACACAAGTTAAAATCCCAATTTGAAGTTTAAAAAATTAATTATGAAAGTTACATTAGTAAATGATTTATATATAAAATCCAAAATCTATAACTATAGTACACAAATCGAGATTTTTTTTCTTACTTCCCCCTTTTTATTTGCAAGCAAGTAATCCAGAAGAATGGCTGTTTAAAGCAATGTATGTTTGATTTTCATCGAAAGTAGGCAAATTGATTTCTTGATGGTCTCTAAAATAAAACAACTATTCCGTCCTTGAGTGAAAAGGAAAACAACTTACAGATAACTCGAATAAGATTAAATAATTGTGCCTATCAAAAATTGTTAAGTCAATTGCTTTAAATAACTCTTCTAAGCCCCTTTATATTAGTAAGATAAGACTGGAATTAGATCGAAGAACGACCCGCTAAACTAGATAAATATTTGTTTATTGCATAAATGTTGCAAATCTCAAGGAGCACACGCGCCCTCTTCTGATGCAAGATACCATCACTCCAGCAGCATGGCTGTACTTTCCCCTCACTTCGAGGCAATGTCTTTAATACGCTTTAAAGCCTTTTCATAATATTATCAGCGTCATTTTTTTTTGTCTTTTGTTGTTGTTTTTTTTATACAATTTCAATAAAGTTTCAATTATGAGTGCTAGGCAACCGATGATTCATCTAGTATTTATCTCAGTCTGCTAAGGAATGAAATAAGTCCAATCGTATCAGACAAATTTCCTTACAATCACGGACAAAACATTAAAGAAGGATTTAATAGTAATGAATTATCTTACTTTCAAAGATCCTTGGTCCCGCTCGGTTGTCTTATGAAATATTATTTTTCTGCAATCACGGTAATTATTTAACGAGTAATTATTTAACCAGCTCAATAATCAGACAAGAGAATTCGAAATTGGACTCCCCCTATTTTGTAAACACGAAGATTCATCACTACAACCATCTCTATGTAAATTTGTTATAATAATTTTTTATATTTAATTAGTTAATTTTTAATTACAACTATCGCGCATATTTATTAATTTAATCTAATACCAAACATTTTTTTTTTAAAAAGTAATGTTAACCAGCTCAATAATCAGACAAGAGAATTCGAAATTGGACTCCCCCTATTCTGTAAACACGAAGATTCATCACTACAACCATCTCTATGTAAATTTGTTATAATCATTTTTTATATTTAATTAGTTAATTTTTAATTACAACTATCGCGCATATTTATTAATTTAATCTAATACCAAGCATTTTTTTTTTTTTTACAGTATCGTGAACCTTCAGAAGAGGAGACACCCATCTCCGAATCGGAAAAGACTCAGCAGTTCTACAACCTCCTCACCACTTCTGTCGACGTAATACGCCAATTCGCAGAAAAGATCCCGGGCTTCTCCGAGTTATGTGGAGAAGACCAAGACCTACTCTTCCAATCAGCCTCCCTCGAACTCTTTGTCCTTAGACTGGCCTACAGGTGAGTGGATAGATATATTAAACAGTATCCAATTTTATTATAATTATAAACTGGGTTGTAACA
>NW_027107158.1:267836-274743 GCF_000696795.3 Halyomorpha halys | reverse complement strand
TAATCTATCGAAAAAGTTAATTTTTTTATCAATAATGGAAACTGTAGTCTCCCTCCAAACCTCCACTCTATGTTATTCTCAGAAATATTTTTGAACCACTTATATACAAAACACTTATCTAATGTCTGCTATATTTAATTTATAATTATTTATTTTATAAAATGAACAAACATTTATCATCTAGTGTGAAAACTTGACTCGCTACCTTTCAAAAAAATAAAAAATATTACAAGAACCCAATATTCATATCAAAACATAAACCCGTGAACGCACGTTTCTTCCATTTTGTCTCTTTCAATTAATTTATTTTATATATTCATTTGAGGCTAATACGTTATATACTATGATTTAATGTATTTTATTATAATATCAATTTATTATAATTTCCATTAAAATATAAAAAATTAATAACATATTTCATTTCAACTAGCAAGTTTGCATCTAAGCGTGAGAATGATTTGAGCTTGGATTAAAAAAAAAAAAATTATGAAGCAATTAACTAAAAAATATTTTATTTACAATAATAACTAGTGATGATATAACCAGAAATACCAAACAGGTCATCTACGCATAAAAAGACACATTAAAATTTGTTTGAATCTGTTTGTAATTTTATTAATCGAGCTTCAACGACGGCAGATCATTGTTTTCAAGCCACAGAACTAAACGCTATCCAATTTTTCATCGAAAATAACCCAGTATTATCACAACGAGGGTTATTTAAAATTCATTTTTCTATAAAATTAATTTTAATGGATCAGGAGACGATTACAATAATTTTATTTCCTTTTAAGGTAGTTGAAATTAAATGCTTTCAAGTTAAATCAAAAAAGCTTTTAAGTCTGTTCATACTATTTAATTAACATATAAAAAATGCGCCCTTCTAAGAATATTTTGTCATAACTATCGTTTTGAACAATGTATCTATTGTTATTAATATTAATATTTTTCGACTTCAACAATTCTTTCGATGATGTGTTTATTTTCTTCTTTTTATGATATTTTTTTTAGATTTGTCAAGTAACACAGCTTAAGCGACGTATAACATATTTGCAAAAATGTAACTATTATTAAGTCTTATAATTCATGAAATTATGACATCTTATGAATAATATATATTTTAAATTAAAATGTTCAAACTATTAATTCTCCTACGAGGAAAATTAAATTAACAGCATAATTGATAGTAAGTAAAAGATAGTTTCCATGAGCTAATAGACAGTCATCTCTCCTCCTGTAGATCGTTACTACAATAGCTGACTCATCGGCATCGAAAGTTGCGGAACCGAAGATTTTAGCCGGCAGCTTCCTCGGGTTGTTGGGCTACCACCACGCCGAGAACCTGTAATTTGTGATCATTTCAATTTCGCAAGAGTCCGAGCCAGCTCTCAGCCTACTGTTAAACGTCCTTTTATTTCTCCAACCGACCGCAATAAATATCCAGCGAGAAGATACCGGGTGTGATGACATCGGAGCCAAGCGACTTTTGGAGAAGCGGTAATCTAACCGGTGTATGTTACGTCAGGGGGCCATGTTTATACAAGTATACAACACCTTAAACAAAATTTATACCGATAATTTTAGAGACAGATGCTATAACAATTAAAGTACTAGGATATTAGTTAATTTCATAAAAATATTAAAGTACTCCCATATCTACAGTAAAAATAAGAGCATACTCAAAATTTTCATTCATTAAATTCTAAATTCTAACAAGAAAAAACTTAATATTTAACACATAAAAAGTAAAATATTCGAATGATTTTCTTTCACGATTACGTTTCCGATTTTTAGTAGTCTAAATATGCTTTGAATCCTGTTATCGATAATTAACGATTCAGGTATATTGGGATTTTTAAATCCTGAAAATCAGGACGAGAACCGGTGTGTTCAACGTGGTATGGCCGTTCTTCAACTAAATCACCTGTACTTATTTATTCCTCATTTTTTTTCAACGGAGGGTAAGGAAAAAAAACTGAAAATCAGGAGAAACATACAAAAAAGTGCTTTTTTTACTAGATGCGAAAAAGTGTAGTTATAAATAATATTTTACAAGATACAAAAACCAATCGAGAAAATATGGCGGATATTGATTGCATTAAAACGAAATCCTAAAATATTTTCAAATATACTTTTCTTTATAATAATTTAAAATACACACTAATCAAAAACGAATTTTTTAAACTTAACATATAATATAATAATTAAAAAAATATTTATTAATAATTAATAATTATCTTCATTATTGTAAAGAAAATTATATTTTAATTTGTGATCATTTCAATTTCGCAAGAGTCCGAGCCAGCTCTCAGCCTACTGTTAAACGTCCTTTTATTTCTCCAACCGACCGCAATAAATATCCTTATCCAATAAATAATAATTATCTTCATTATTGTAAAGAAAATTATATTTTAAATAACTAAAAAATAATAGCATATTCATATAATATATAATTATTAGTAATATAATATATAAAGTATATAAATATATGAATCGTATGTAAAAAAAATCGAAGGATAAATTCGAAAGTCAATTAAATTATCAATTGGTGTTACAAAATTAATTTAATAAATTTATTGTAGATAGATAAATAAATAAATAGATTGCCATGTATACCAAATTCTAAATTCTAATACAAAAATAATAATAATTATAAATATGCACTAATTTTATTTAAAAATAAAATTTTTAAGGATTGACCAAAAGTATTATTAGATTGCCAAAGAAACAAGAATAGGTATTATATATATGTATATAACAAGGAAAAGTTCATAAAATAGAAACCTTATTCCTATTCTCTTTAGCAAAAAATAATTACAATAATAGTCTTGTTATCCATTATCCAAAAAAATACACATGACAATATTGTTCTTTATATTAGGTATTATAAATAAAAAAAGGTTACAGGCCGCCGAAGCATCTAACAGTCAAATATAGAACACCTAAGCTAAATGCTATTGAACTCAGATGGGGTCATCATTGAAAATGGCCTGAACAACGCATAACGCTATTCATTTTATGATAATTGGAACAAGATTGAATTTAAAACGGTATTAATGAAATAATCATACCGAGACATTTCACCATCATTCGTAATTTTTTTATTTTTTTTTTTTATAGAAACTGATTCATCTTCGTCAGAGATGACATATCGTGCTAATAAATTAAAATATAAATTAAATTGTTCGCTTTAATCCATTCTTCATGTGTAGCGATTGCACAATGCAGGATTTACGATGAGCCCCTGTAATCATGGAATATAAATGGCTTTTGGGAAGAAACTTTCTCTGAACCTAACACATTAGGATCTGATCCCCGCGTGCCCTCCAGGGCAACAAATCATCCACTGTGGCTCCCCACTTCCAAAATGATATTCTCCCAATGCTTTATTTAGTCAAGAAATCAAACTGCACCTGTCGATAAATACTTACGACTATATTTAAACTATCAAGTATCCAGATCAAAGATTAAAAATACTTATTGGCAAAGGCAGTTAGGTCTAAATGTGTAAATCTGTCAACTCTTCTTCTACTCAACAAAGTAGCAAATCATTATCTAAATAAATATAAATGGATAATTAAAAATTAAATAAACAAAATCCTAACTCATAAATAGCACAATGAAACGCAATAACCATTTAATAAGCCATTTGAAAATTTAGAATAAACTAAAACTATATATTGTCCCTTAAGTGATACCTCGCAATACCAGAAAAAAAAAAATTAAAATCAATGTTTCGGTCGTAAAACATGGTAACAGAATTTTTCTATATATTGAAGCTTTTGGCATCACCGGTTTTTTTAATGATAATTTCATAAATTGTGGAAAAAATCTAAAGGAAATTTTATTTTCTTAAGAGAAAAATGTTTATACTAAGTTTTAGTGGAAGGTAAATATTGTAATCTATAAATATTTTAACATTTTTATTGTTTTCATTTTGTTAGTTACCATGTTTTACGTCAAGAGCTAGTGGGGTACCGAATTTGGAACAAAAAATTCGTACCACGCATGCGTCTCATGGTTGGCAGAAAAATGTTAACAATTTTTAAATACTAGTGTGTGTGGATGGAATCATTATATCAGCTCTTACATATAAATATAAAAATAATATATAACTCATAAATTAATATATTTGTAAGCACGAATCACGTTCTGTTTCAGGACGAGGCTTGTGGACACCAAATTGACTTTCTGCAACGGTGTTGTCCTGAGCCGGAGTCAGTGCCAGAGGAGCCTCGGAGATTGGCTTCATTCGATCCTCGAGTTCTGTCAATCTCTTCACCAGATGGAGGTCGACATATCCTCTTTCGCCTGCCTTGCAGCTCTCACCCTAGTGACAGGTAACCCCCAGAGCAGTCATTCATGTTGAACAAGTTAATGTTAGGCTTTCCGTTCTGAGGGATCGAGTCAGATCTTTGATATAGTTAATTGATGGGAACCAAATGATGGCTAATATCCCAGTGAAAGGTGTATTTTCGATCACAGTTGAACAAGTTAGTTGTCTAGAGGATTATATTGTGAAGTTGCTCGGCGATCTATGTTATATTTTAATTTTATTAGGTACGCAGTGAAATGCTAAAACAGCAACGATGTTAAAAAATTCTTAGATGTTCCATAATAACAAAAAAAAAAAAAAACGCTATAGTTTCATGTTTGTGTATATACCTAATCATCCTTAATATGCACTACTGTTTACAAGCCGAAGTGACCATTATTTAGCTTTGGATGTTCGATCGGAAGTGGTTTCAAAATTGCCTCGGCATACAAAAAGCCATCTGTTGGGATTTCAACGTTGGCTGGACAGCTCGCCTGGTACCCACTACTACATTATTCAATGGCAATCAGGTATTGGATGTTCAGTGAGCAATAGTTTCAATAATTCAGCTGTGGTTTTCTTTGCCCATTCCACCTCTTTCGTGTTCTATCACTTTATTAGGCGGGTTAACAATTCATTGGCCATCAAATTGTTTTCCTTACGTGAGCCCGTGTTTCCGCCTCATGTCCAGGTGTAATAGGTGTCATGCTACCGCGAGGCTTAAGGCTATTTTTGTCGAAAAGAAAAATCTATATGAACCAGCGATCGATTATTGCATCCCCCTGTTTCGCTTAAAATTTAGAGATAATGAGTTTGTAATTAGATACCGCTGACTAAGGGCCATGAATACGTAGTTTCCTTCTCCGAAACTGATTAGAATTATTTTTGTAAGGTTTAATTTTCCAATATGTATTTACAAAGTAAGACAGTAATTATCTTATTAAAATAAAACAAGAAAAGAATAGTGATTCTATATAAAAGAAGCACTCATTAAGCCGTTGAGAAGAAAAGTGGTAGAGAAGTCAAAACTGGTGTTTTGAGATACTCAACACTTTAGGGGTAGTTCTATGAAGATTTTGGTATGGAATAACATCTTTCTCAGTCAAAAGCAAACTCAACTATTTACGGGCATTATAACAGAATGACTTACACCATTTTTGCTTTCAACGGCTCAATGGATAAAGAATATTAAAGTACCTATGGCTTATAAATATAAATTATAAAAGCTATATTTTTACCAGGTACAAAAGTGGAAAAACAGACGTTAGAGTAAAAAAAAAAAAAAAAAAAAGCGAGGATATAAATTATATAAATAAGTTCAGTAAAACAATTATTTTGAGAAAAAATTATACTTAGGAATTTTCAATTGATGGGATTCTAATTTTGAATAATGACAATCATATTTAGATGCAAAACAATTCAAATTTCATAAAAAGTGTATTTGTTTTTATAACTATTCAATGTGATGGATTTTAGAAAATAAAAAATATCTGATTTTCCTAATAAATCTTGTGTTTCTCGTCCATTTAGGTAAGGGTCTAGGTTTTGGATTTTGTACGTGGATCAAAATGATGGCAAATTATAAATATATAAATATACTATAAATATTATTAAATTTACCAACTACCCTATCCCCAACCAACACTCCTTGTTTAATGTTGAAGTTAGTTCTTTATTGGACCAAATTTTTGTTGACTACTTGGAGTAAGTTGTCAATGTTTGGAGCGCTGTTTATTGGAAAGTAATGATCGTAGAGAAATCATTTTGGTTTCAAATTGTACAAAAATTTTATTGAGTTTGAAAAAGTCGGTGTAATGTCACTGCCATAATCGTGATAACACATGTTATGAGTAATGTCTCTGTCAATATCGAAAAGCGAAAACGAACTATTGAATGAGTAGTTCCGATCGAACAAAAGGTCATTTTTCTAGCCCAAACAGGATTTTCTCAAAGGAATAAATAAAATAACAAAAAAGGGTATACACACATATAGCGACATGTTTCCAGACATGGTGAGGAATACAACAGCAGAGATAAGATTTAAATCGCTGAATAATTTCCCACATTATAAATTCTAATCTGAGAGACGCGAGAAGCGGATATAATATACAACAACAAAGGCAGGGGGAGTTCCTGGATAAAGTGGAATTCCTTGGCTGGAGCCTGTCTTTTATCGGGGGCAGGCCATTGTCAATATCATCGGGGCTGGGTGCTCATGGAATAGCAATCATTAGCAGCTTTTTATTATTTTGTTCATAACTGCCAATTACATCTCATTTACATCATAATATTTACAAAAGCAAAGTTAGAACTTTAAAACCCTGTAAATAATAGCACAACAATTTATTACTTTAATTAATTAATTCTTAAATATAATTTTAAAAAAGTCTGTACCGCTACAAACTATGAAGGGTCAGGGGTTCAGCACTTTTTAAGCAAGTCCTGTTTCTTAAACAATGATTGTGCAAGAAGGTGATTTATTCGTGATCACCCGCATCGACCATGTTTATCCCCAACTAAGGTGATATGTATGAGAGGTACCAGCTGGGGTTTTTTTTAACTTAAAATAATTTCTTTTGTCGGCATAAAAAC
>NW_027107158.1:264888-267225 GCF_000696795.3 Halyomorpha halys | reverse complement strand
AATCAGCCAGATGGTGCTAGGGGTTGAATTAAATATAGCGCATCCCTTTTCAGTCAGTTCCCATCAGGAACCGATAGAGATACATAATACAAATAAATATAAATACATGATATAAATATATAAATACAGATACATAGAATTACATTAATATATGAATAAATTTCAATATAATACCTGTACGGGGAACCCCCAGTCGGGCTTAGAAACCCCGAGCCCCGTACACGGCAAAGGATACTCATTTTATAGAGGCTGAGTGTGCCCAAAGGGGACTCCCAAGCCCACAGCGTATTTAGTTATTATTTAGAACCACGGCAAAGTAACAGAATAAATAATTATCTGAATCAGCATGATCCGAACTCGGGTTCGAAAGACTACCCCTCTTCTTATTAATAAGTTATAAATTTCTTATGTGTCCACTCGTAGAACTTTTCTAACCAGTTTGGGCGCAATTTCCATTATAGAATAGTTGTAATTTCGCTAACATTGGTCCAATTAGATCTTTGTCGATCGTGAAAGAGGCAAATGAACACGTAGAATGGTATCAGGAAATCTATAGTTTTCAAATAACTCCATGAAATAGTAGAAGAGTAGTGAATTGGTTTCCATGAGAATTATGCCCATATACCATTAAAACATGTTTATACTTTTTTAAGTTCAATATGCCGTATCTTTTCTTATAATGGTCCGATTTCAGTTTTGTAAGGAATGAGAATTTCTTTCAAATGTCAGCAGCGATTCAGAAATTAAAAAAAGAAAAACGAACTAAAATATTAAATCTCAAATTTTGAGGAGAAATGAAAAGATGGGTGAAGATGAGTTACGAGGATTATAATCGGGTGACCGGTAACTTTGGCGCAAAATATATATATATATATATAAAAAAAAACGGGCGATAAGATTTGAGAAAAGCAGACGTGTATGCTTTTTTGATTGGATTTTTATAATCTACTTATTTTGAACTGTGAAATTTCAATGAATTTTGAGGTAGGGGAGGAATTATTTTTTTTTGTATTGGTCGATTGCAAAGTTTCATTTCGGTAAATAATAAATCAAAAATTAATTTGAATTAATTAATGATTATTTATCCACTAATTTTAAGAACAAAAAAGGTTTCTTCAATAGAATTTAGACTTATTCGCCAATTAGGAGTTATTCTTAATTTTATTTTGTTTGAATGAAATTTTGTATTCAATTACAGAGAGGCATGGATTGAGGGAACCACACAAAGTAGAGCAACTGCAGATGAAGATAATAGGGAGCCTGCGCGACCACATGACCTACAACGCCGATGCACAGAGGAAGTCGCACTACTTCTCTAGGCTGCTCGGCAAACTTCCTGAACTCCGATCCTTGAGCGTCCAAGGGCTTCAGAGGATCTTTTACCTGAAATTAGAAGATTTGGTCCCAGCACCGCCGCTGATAGAGAACATGTTCATGGCAAGCCTGCCGTTCTAAACGGCTCTCACTTGTGCCCACTACCTAAAACTCTTGCTAAATAATTTTATGTTTGTTTTTTTTTAATGTAAGTGTGAATTAAAATGTGCTTTTATTTTTTCGAGAGCGATAGCACTTCTCATCGCCCCGTCGCACGCCGGCAAGCTCTCTACAATGTGTATATAAAGAATAAAACAAAAAATAATGAACTATTCATTTAATATTTGTTTTAAATTTTTTTTATTTGGTATATTTGTATAGTGAATTAGGGTTTAAACAAGGATTGCAGTTGATATATTTTGTATTAAATTGACGTTTGCGGGAATATAGAATTAAAACTGTGTTTTATTGTTGGATACACGAGGCCTACCCATGACAGTGGAAAATGGCTAGCGGGCGCATTTGCCCTGGCAATGAGCATGAAGTTACCAAGCCTGATGACAAAGCAACAAAAGTCTGTGATTGGATCGCTTATAGGCCGTCCCCTTCAAACTATAGAACAGAATCTCAGAATGATATTATTTCTGTTTTATTAAGTGTTTTTATTTGTATTTGTTTTTATTATTCTTATAAATATATATTATTTGTGTGTGCGCGAATGTGTGTGAATGTTTTAAGTATGAATGTGAGTATGTTTTTGTGTGTATATGCATAGACTTACTATGTATAAGTTACACACAGTTAGATGCTGCCGAATGCCATTCATAGCCACTCTTATATTGTAACATTAATTATTATTTATGCAGGTTTTAGTTACCATCTGTCAAAACAGTGCAATGATATCTTTAAGGTGTGAGAAAAAGAGAATTTGGATACAGAAATGGACGAGACTGACACATGGAATTTTGAGACAAATATACACTTTGTATGAAAATATAAATGTAAAAAAAAAAAAGAAATATA
>NW_027107158.1:262007-264838 GCF_000696795.3 Halyomorpha halys | reverse complement strand
ATTAAAAACATTTAATATATACTGCAAGATATTACTAAATTTACATCTTTAAGAGTCCTCAGAGTAAAAATAAATCCTGAGTCTAAGAAATCCTCCTCCTCCTCCTTAACTACTCAATTGTTTTAAAAAAAAAAAAAAAAAAAAAAAAAGAGATTCCAATAAGTCATATTTGGGGTATTTTATTTTTTAAATTAGCGAAAAATTATGTTATAAGATTGGTTACTAAAAGTCTACCCTCTCACTACTAGGTTAAATTTTGCGGATAAAAAAACATTAATCATCCACCAACCATCTAATAAATCACTGATGTTTTTGTACACATGATAAATTACATACATGATAAATTAATTGGACACAGCATGAAAAAAAATTTAAATATGAAAAAAATTTTTGATCCTCCCAAAGATAATCTCAAATCATCCACAGCTTTTTCAAAACTTATGAACTGATTAAATCAAATTCGTGAGATCATTTCCAATAAAACAAAATCAAGAAAAAAAAAGAAGATATTTCTTGATAACTTAGGAATAATTATTTTATTTAAGTTCTCTGCCACAAAACTTTTTTAATTAAATAAAAATGAACTGATTGCATGAATAAATCAATCTCAAAAAAACAAAACAAAGATGTTTGATTTTTCCATGAAAAATAAATAGTTTTTTATTTCTTACAAAATAATAATTTCTGTGAAAATATTTAATCTGATGCTTATGGGCAAAAATTAATACTTATAACAGATTCAAATTTGTATCACAAGATAAATAAATACGAAATAAAAATAAAAACTCCTAAATCCACATTTATAATGACATTCTGCCTGGGGATCCCAAACCAAGAATCTTTCTTTTCCCATATAACTAAAATTGAAAGCCAGAAGAGGCCGAGTTGTATAACAAGAAGATGACACTCAGGTTGTAAGTAGAATCTATAGCAAGAACTACAGCAGTACTATTTTTACAAAATTACAGAAGTCAATTAGCCATTTTAAGCTGATGGATGTGTGTGAGTGGAATGTATATTGTTATCGTGTCAATAATGCAACTTTGATATTAATAATTAGTTAACATGCAAGTATGCAAACTATTTAGCTATGTAAAGTGATTTACAAAATTCAAAATAAATAGTTTTGCAAACTTTACAAAATAAAGTTAGTTTTATTATTTTCCTGACCTTACTTTCTTTAGATAACAACATCGTTGTAACCAGATTAAATTTATGGTATTCAGTTTTCAATAAATCTTTACATTATGAATTAAGGGTTGAACCTCCTGAGGCTAAAAAATCCATCTTTGGTATCTGTCGGTGCCCCAATTGAATGGGTGGAAGAATTCTGATGCTTCTTTCTTTTGTTTTATTTTGTAGGGATCCGGTCCCAATTCCTTAAATTAAGGATAATGGTTTTCACCACTGATATTCAAAATTCCCTATATTGTAACTACAAGTTACTTATCTCCCTAATTGATTTAATTTAGTAAGTAATAAAAATTTGGAGTATTATAGTAATTAAAAATTTTTTTTTTTTTATTATTTATTTATTGTAATTTACAACTGTACAAAATAATACAATAGGTAAATATGTAGTATGTTTCATATAAACGATACAGAAATGGACGAGACTGACACATGGAATTTTGAGACAAATATACACTTTGTATGAAAATATAAATGTAAAAAAAAAAAAGAAATATATATATATATGAATTATTATTTATAAGCACTGATCTACAATCACATCTATCGTGTATATATTAAGTGTACACAACAAACAAATCAAAAGCAATTAATTGTATACCTTTATATTCTATTGTATTTTTGATATGATTTACCAAATATTATTCTTGATATGGATAAAGGCCTCAGAGGACCACACATTATTATAAAAGTTGTACAAAATGAGACATATCCCAATCTATATCAAGAAAAATCATAATTTTTAATTGATACCTTCGTACATCTATTTTAAAATGTCAAAAAGAAAAATTATTTATTCACCTTATTGTAAGATCATAACTTTGCATTTTCGCTGCCTTATTATATTTTTTCTATTAACTCAGCCTTTGTAGAGATTATTTATATATTAGAAATAAATATTTTTGGGAAAAGGAATGCCCACAAACTCTCTTTAAATTAAGTAGTTCCTGTGAGTGCACAAAGGTTTTAATTAATTATATTAGCCTCAGCTGAAGGAACTGTTATGCCATAGCATAATTTAAGTTTTGAATATTTATTTGACAGGAAGATATGTGTCTACCTTAATGAGAAAACTCTTTTGTAAAAGATTTCATCCTATGTAATACATAATCACAATTTTTTAAATAAGTAGATTCCGTGAAAATGTACTGTTAAAGATACTTGTTAGAATTTAATGGCTTAGTTGTAATAGATATAATGCCACAGTGTTAAAGCTACAAATTACTAGATATAATGTAAAGCACTGTGTTCCCAAGCACTTTATGTTTCAAGCTCTTTGTTCCCCCTTATACCTTAGATATTATTTGTATGTAAAAATATATATTTTTCAATTCTCTCATTTACACCAAGTTTTATTCCTACCTTACAAGATATTAGATATAAGACATAAGGAAAAGAGTCAATTATAATTGCATTAAGATTGTTTTCTTCAACTACCACTAAGAAGGAACAAAAAGTTATGAGATCCAGATTATAATTATGATCTTGAAGAAAATTTAGAGCGTTGGAATTTACTTTTATAAACCAAGCGGATATCAGCTACCTTTTAGATTTGATTGTAACTTTTTTACTACCTTGGCTATTTAAAAAGGTCATTATAATTTTTTTAAGTTTTGATTTAAAAAAAAAAAAAATATATA
>NW_027107158.1:259579-261577 GCF_000696795.3 Halyomorpha halys | reverse complement strand
AATAATGCCTGTATATGACGAGGTAAGTTGGTTTCTCTAAAACTTTTTAGTAATTAAAATAAAAATACTATAACCCATGAAGGATCGGGGGTTCAGTACTTTGTAAGGAAGTACTGTTACTAGACCAACAGTTGTGCAAGGAGGTGATTTGGTCAGAATCACAATCGACCGCCAGTTTTTACTCAATTAGGGGTACCCAATTTATGAGGCAGGGTGAACCCCAGGAGAGCTCCAGAACCCACAAGGTTGACTCATGGCTACAGTGTAACAGAAAACAATTTTTTGCCAGATTAGAACCCAGGTCCTTGGAGTTAATAACACCAGGCCACTGGGCTCTCATTATAGTAATAATAAATAAATAAAAAAAAAAAAAACAGGGTAAACTAAACAGAATTGAAACTGAACCAAATATACATTAAAATTTAAACAAAATAGAATCTGTTACATCAAAATACTTAATGAATATTTTAAATATTTCTATATCCAGATACAGATAATAACAGAAATACCAAATACAAGTTTTTTCAACCAACATAGATCAACCTAACAGGCTTATTCAAGGAAAGTCTACATTAGAGATGCTAAATAATATTTGTATGCCAAACAAGCACTTCCCCTCCCGGGTCGGGCCAAAGCCATTCTGACACCCTAAGAAATAAGTCTCCCGATGAAAAATGAAATATTAGCTAGTTGGCAAGCCATGTGGAATGAAAGCCCGCCAAGCAAATTAAAAACTATTTAAAAAACGATTAAACCATGGACCACATCAAACCGTTCCAATCGCAGGGAGGAGGTAGCTATAGCCAGATTGAGAATAGGTCATACGAATTTAACTCTTGCATAACTGATCAATAAGCAACCACTGCCAAAATGTCAATACTGCAACAGTGTACTTACAGTCAGTCACATATTTGAAGAATGTCAATTCTATTACATGAACTTACGTAGATCGGGAGTGGGACCGAGTGTTTCAGATGCCCTGAATGATGACCAAAAAAACATAGAAATGGTTTTAATTTTCTTAAAAAGGAATAATCTTTTGAATAAGATCTAAGCCCAAAAGTTTGTCATATGTATTAAAAAATTCTAAAATAAGTAATTATCCAAACTTATTTAGCAATTAAAGAATTTCAAATCTTGAAATAGAATTATAAAGTAAGAAACGAGGGCATTGATGACCTCAGGGTTTTACGCCCAAAAGCCCCAACCAACAACAACAACAACGACGATATTTGTATAAAACTGAATGGGAGATGAGAAACCTTCATTAGTAAATTTCAATGTGTGAAAAGGATATTCACACATTGAAACATGTTTATCAAGCCTTGTTCTTTGATATTTCAAATGTTATGCACAGACAGAATACATTGACTAGCTATAAATATAACAATAAAGGCAACAAAAAAAAGTTATAAAGATTTACTTAATTCACCACATTATCTAGGTATAGATGTGACCAGATGCAATGACTAGAGAAGGAGGCCTATTTAATTTTCTATAATTGAGCTGGTAGGTGAAAAAAGGCTGTTTACAGTCAAAAACTAGTTTTTACAACCCTTGATAATCATATTATTACTTATCAAAGTTTTAAAGCTTTATTATCATTAAAGTGAAGAGCTATAATAAATTAGGACTAATTTTACAAATTGATATATTAAACTACAAAACTTTACCACATGATTTCCATGAATATTGTTTTCAGGGTCTTTTTCCACCTACTGCCTCAATTATGAGTGCTGTCTTCTCACAGCTAGAAATACCTCCAACATTTTATTATTTCATTAAAAAAAATTCTAAAATAAAAACTTAATAACATTAAATTGACTTCAAAATGCATTTTATCCGTGTTTTCTATGATACCAAAAGCTTATTACATGTATTGGAGAAGTTTGTCGGAGAGGTGCGGTCAGCAAAGAACAACATAAATAAACAAAACCATATTTATTTATTTTATGCCGACGTTTCGACCTGAGTTTCAGGTCTTCATCAGGGCTATAG